>NW_018108660.1:38439-42223 GCF_000183805.2 Loa loa | reverse complement strand
TTTCATCCCTGTTTTCAGCTTATTTTAATCTAATCTCGTCGTACTGAAAATTTTTTTCACTACCACTTATCACCTCAAATTTGTGGGATATATGGCGTTGAACAAATTAAAGTTATCAAAAGTTTCTAAGGCAAGCAAACTCATATATTTTGCTTACCATGTAAGGTCATTAAAGGAAATTATCATTATTATTGTTATCATTATTATTATTATTAATCATTATTATTATTACTATCATTCTGTACAACGCTTAAAACAATTGCAAAATCGTTCAGTAAAATCGTCGGCTATCTTTTACATGCTATATTACGACTTTATTATTTATAAATTTAAAACTTTTAATTATTCAGCTAATCTTTAATCATTTAATTAATTACATACTATCGCATATTTGAATAAATCATAAATATTAGAAATATAATTTAAAACTTTTTTGGCAAGTTGTTAGTATTAGAAGAAGCTGTTATCATATCAGGATCAATTCGTAGTTGCATTATGTTATTATCATAATTCGATTCTGTCGTAGTACAAATCTTATTTTGATTTGCAATTTCATCATTTGAAGAAGCGTACTATCAGAAAGAAGAGTGGTATTTTCGAACAAAGGAGTTTTATAAAGAACTGAATTTTCTTTTAAATTAGGTTTTATAGACTTTCATAATATGGAAAGTTCTACTTATAGATGGCTTAAGATTGTTTCAGAATCCTTAATTTTGTTCTAAAAAATGTTTGAAGCAAACAAATCTTTGCTGCAAGATAAGTGTCAATGTGTGACTGTGTCATGTTTTTGTTTTTGTCAAATTGTTTTTGTCAAATTCAATCCATAAAATCATTATTTCAAAAACTTTTAGGTTTTCATGTTTTATAGTGTTTAAATTTTTTAATTTCTTTCCTTTTAATTTCTTTCCTTTTAATCAAAACTGCATCAAAATATATTTCCAAAATAGCTTGAATGAATCTAAATTTTCGTTAATGTCACAGTATTTCTGGTTGCAATTTATGAGTTTACCTAATTTTGCACTCAATTAATGGCAAGTTCTTTAATTAATTAGTATAGATTTAAACTTTTATTTACTTTCACTAAAAAAAAGCAGAAAGATATGCAAATGATTTTAATCTCTCCTATAGTCATAACTTTAAAATTTAGGCATGGATAATTTTAAAGAATGAAAATACATTGAATGTTCCGTTTTGAAATTACTCTTTAAATTAACATTCTCTTTAAATTCTTCCAAACTTCAATAATAGAAGGAAAAAATTGAAATCGAAATAAATTTTTTTTTCACTAAAATAAGATTAAAATTCAATTTTTATTGATTTCATCTGTTAAATGAATAAAAATTTAAGTTAAGTAAGAAACAAATTTAATCGTCCATAAATCTGAAAAAGAAAAAAAAGGAAAAAAATGGTTTTTGATTTATCTATTACAAAAATTAAAACTGGCTTTGAAAATAAATTAATCATCATCAGAGTGCTATCATTTCATTTTATGAAGTATATGACTGAATGCATCAAATATCAAATAAAAAAGAAAGAATTTATTTTATTATTTCAGCAAAAACATTTTTCTTTTAAATTAATGAAATCAAAAATTAAATTCTTCTCATAAATTGTGGTTCATTGTTACGTTTTAGAATTGCTTCTACACGTGCACGATTGGCTTCAAATGAAGAATGATCCGATAGATTGTTCAAATTACTTTCATCATCAGTAAATTCTGTTACAGGTATGGATGATTGATCAAGGAATGTCAAATTAGGTGATGGAATTTGATTATATCGCTCCAGTAGACGTCTATAATTAAAAAAAATTTTTCAGTCATTAATGTTAATTGCGTAAATAATATTTAAAAATTTTAGTTTTAACTTCACAAAATTTTGCATTTTTTTTTTACAAAAAATTAATTTATAACTAACTGTCTTTCTTGATTTCGATCAAATGTATTTTCTTTACCACCATTTTCTAATTTTTGTTTTTGTCTGCAATATTAATTTGCATAAAATTATTACAGTTTCGATTTTTATTCAGCAGCGATAACAAGTTTATCATTTTTATAATTCATGCCTATTTTATCAATCTACACCATTCATAATTAATAAAACAGACTAATTATCATGCAAAATTAATACTTCAATTACTTAGTTCATCATTTCTCTTACTGATTTGATAGACATTTATTATTTATTAATTTCAATTGAGTTTAAAATTGATCTCTTTCCAAGTGAAAAAATATATATTTATTGAAAATTTCATTTTTTTAACTTTCAAATGCCATTTAGCGGCTAACCTTTTATAGAAGATAATATTTGCAGCAATCCAAATAATTGATGCTAAGATATATGTTGGAAGAATAACTCCAAGTATCCGTAAGTATCGTTTATGTATTTCACTTCTCTTCAACTAAATAATTTCCAAAAATTAGGCAGAATATCCAAGAAATATCATTATTTTGCGATATTTTATAAGAATAATTCTAAATAGATTACGATTTTATAAAATTAGCCCCAATTAAATCACGAATAATTACCTTTCGCATAAGGTTATACTATTTTTTCTCATTTTATTTTATCTGATTTATAATCAAATTTCAAAATGTAAAAGAATAATTAGGGTAAAAAAAAAATTTTTGGTTGATAATACAATTAAAAGTTATTACCTTATTTTCATTCAGCATATTGATGCGTTCTTTAATCATTTCCATTAATAAATTAAGCTTCTCACCTTTAAGATCAAAATATTCTGGGATACGAAAATCTACTGCATTACTGCAAATGAATAATGATCAATTCCTGTGATAATAAAAAGTTGGAAAATTTTTCTTTTAAAAGAAACCAGATTTAGTCAGGTAAATTTCACAAAAAATACCATTAATCCAATCAAAATTAAATTTTTTTGTGATTTTGCTTTTAATTTCAAGCAAAGCAAAACATTTGTTTCTTTTTTCTTTTTCGTTTTTTTTTTTGTTGTCTCATCAAGATTAACTACCTACCTTTCCACCTAATCGCTTATTTAGTTTGACAATGTCTATTGTCCACCTAATTTATGATTGGATTAACGATGATTTTCACAAAATTCAAAAAGTAACTTACAGTAAAAAAAGTAAAAAAAACGGAAAGGTCAAAAGTTATTCGGTGCTAAAATTGTCAAGAATTAAATGATAATAGCATATTGTAAAATCATGACAGATTAATTATCTTCTCAAGAAATTTAACAAATGATTTAGAGCATTTTATTTATTTCTAGTCTATCGATCCCATTTCCAAGTGAATGGAATCAATTTTTAGTTAAAAAATAATTGACTAATTCCGTTCATTTGTAAATGAATGAAACTAATTAACTATTTTTAAGTTAGAAATGATCATTTCCGACAAAAAATACAGCTATAATATAATACAACTTGATTATAATAGTAATGATAATGATAAAATGATAATTATAATCATACTTTTTGCTCTTCTTTTCAAAATGAATTTGTCGTTTGATTCGTAGCAATTTTGTTGTAGTACTATGAGGAATTTGTGATAAGCAAATTATTGTAATGATAAAAAAGATTCGTGTTATATTATCCATTATACCAATTTCTTAAATTTCCATTCATTATAAAATTAAATTTTAAAAATACGAACGAAGTGTTCTATGTTTGAAAAGAAAAAAAAAGGAAAAGGTAAAGGTAAAGATAAAGCGAATGTAGAAGGGAAATTTGTTAGTTTATGTAATGATTTAAAAATTTTCCGTCTACAACACTTTCATTGTATTCAAACCAATAGAACTAGTTTTTTTTTTT
>NW_018108660.1:34190-38126 GCF_000183805.2 Loa loa | reverse complement strand
AATTTACAACGGTAAATCAATAATCGATCTTTAACTTTACGACCAATTTTTTTTTTCTTCTTTTTCAGTGGTTAAATTTCCTTCATTTTGTTATTTGTTCTCATTCAATTATAATTTTTATCTTATATCTGGTATTGAATATTTCTTGTTGATAACATTACTTAATTAGTCTTTTTTTTAAAAAAATGAAATTTGCATATTTTTTGGAATAGAATATAATTTTTATCGTATTTTGATTTTATTAAAATAATTTTTATCGTATTAAAACAATTTTCTTTCAAACTTTTAATGAATTTGTAATTTTTGAAGAAGAGAGAAAATTGGAAACAAATTGCTATCTTTCGAAATTTTTTATTAGTTAAACATAATTTCAAAATTACAATTATTAATTGTGTAATTTAAAGGGAAATCTTTGTTGCATTCAGCGAATGTTAATTCTGTTATAATTAATTAACCGCGTAATAAATTATGAAATAACAATTGTATAATTATTAAGCGAAGAATGATGAAGTGCTGATAATATTTTTCATAAAAACAAATTCTCAACTGCTCAAAAAAAAATTTTTTTTATGCTAAGAAAAAAATTTCGGGCAACAATATTTTCATATTAAATAAGTTTTAATGAATAAAAGACAAATTGATGATAAAACTGATAAAGGTAGAAATGAAATATTAAAATGTAATTGTAATTTGTAACTTTAACAAAATATTTCAGAAACATTTGAATTGAATTGATGAAAATTTGAAATGAAATATTTGAAAATTTTAACATGATTGTTAACGTGTCAACTGATTGACAATCAATTCAATTCACTGATTTAAAATGCGATAAAAAACATGTGGATAATAATACTAAATGATTTACGTGCAAGTTTTAAAACTTTCCGGTGTTTAATTAAAAGGAAAAAAAATGACAGATGACAATTGCTTTTGTGATAATTTTCCGCTCAAATGAATTTTATGTTCCTCCTTTATGCTTAATTATAAGGTTAGGAGAAAATTAATCTTTTTACCAATCCTTACTTCAGTCTTGTCATAATCATTTTAATGTGCAATTTCAAATGAAGGTGAAACTATCAATATGCTTCACTGTTTTAAGACGGAAGACGAGAGAAAAGAACCTCATGATGTCACAATCAATCATCAGTAACATTCCTTTCAACTAATTTATTAATTAGGTTATCGATGATGTAATTCAAAATTATGCTGTCTTCATAAAGCTCCTTTGAAAATTCGGAATTTCCATTATTTAATTTTTAATATTTAAACTTCCTTCTTGATCAAAACATAATGAATTGTTTAGTTTCTAAACCCTAATTATGTTTTAGATAAAAGTTAGATTAAAATTTCGAATTAAATCATTGATTAAATCAATCAATCAAATCAAAACTTCTATTTATGCAATAAAAAATTTAAATTATTCGAAAGTTTAGTAAAATTTAATAAAACAAAAAAAAAAAGGAAAAAAATCACAAGAAAATTGAATGATATTTTGGCAGGACATCCATATGGAAAATCAATTCCCTTTCATTTATGTTCTCAATGTCAAACATCAGACCTCTTCCAAACAATTCTCATAAATTCTATAATGCACTTTGAAGCGGCATTCCACCAATTTTTTTTTTTTTTGTTAAAGGTATAAATGCGCATAGCTCTTTCCTCTGATTGTTTTTCATATTTGGATTGAAAAGCAAATTTATAGATGGAAATAAAAAAAGAAATTTTTCGTTTTTTTTTTTATTTCAATAAAAATAAAAATAAACGAAAATAAGTGAGAGGAAGAAATGAAAAAAGAAAAAATTGTTTTCATTTTTCAATTTCTAAATTTTTCATTTTTTTTCATTGTTGGAAAAAAAAGATTTAAAAATTTACGATAATTCTATCAAAAAATTGAAATTATTGAAAATTTTTTCGTCATCCTTCATGATATTACAATCATCACTTCAAAATTATCTAAAGTTACAACATTCTAAAAAAAAAAAAAATATTTTAAAGTAATTATGGAAAAATCTTTAATTATTGATTATTAATAAACAACGATGATTAAAGTACTCTCAATACTTTTATGCTTGTCTATTTTACTTAAATTGATGAATTTCAATTTGCTAATTAAGAAGCAAAAGAAATGAAAGCGAGTTGTCATTATCATTACTATCATTATTAGTTGGATAAGACAAAATAAGATTAAACCGAAAAGCTTCATGAAATTAATTAAAGGAAATTGATCACAAAAATGATGTAATAAAAAGTCGAAAGTTGTATTATCAAGTTAAATTATTATCGTTAGTTTTAATTCATACCTCGACGGTTTTTTTTTTTTTACTTTTTCATTTCATAACAAATATGGCTGTATTAGTTTATCCCTTATTTGTTATTTATTATCAATAACATTATCAATACGGTTATTTGGAAGAGATAAAGTAGTGATTGAATCGGAAAGATTTTCAAATACATTTTGTCAATGAATAAACAAAGAAAACATAGTTTTAGAAAAAAAAAACATATAAGTTTTTAATTTTATTTTTATTTTCATTTTTTGAAAATTGAAGAACAAATATGAGATGAAACAATTTTGGTAACTTATAAAATATTTTCAATTTTTAGCAAAGAAAAAAATCATTTACAAAGAAAAGAAGTGATATTTTTATATTTAGTAAAAAGGCAATTTGAAAAAAAAAAAAGGAAATATTAAATCCGATAGTAGTCGAATTGTTACACACATTGCGCAAATTGTTCATATTTATTTGAATAAAAATATAAAATCCTCTAACATTTATTTCAGAATAAATGTTGACAAATTGCTTTAAAAATTTTTTTTTTATCAAAACGTCGGACGGTTTTTTATTTTCACATTTTATCAAAGAATATGCATATAACTTGCATATTAGAATGTTTTAAGAAAGTCTGAATATTTATTTCCGGCAAAAAATTACCAAAAATTAATTCTGGATACAATATCACGTATGTAAATACATTGAGAATTATTCAAATTAATCTCGAAATTTTCTGCTTTATTTTATCAAATACCTATCACTCTCTAATCTCAAAATGATTTCAGTGATCTTCAACTAGCCCTCAAATGAAAGGTGAACGAATTAAAAATATACATCAGGAAATTTTTATGTAAAGTACAATTTGCTGATCATTTATTAAATTTAAATTACTTCAAACAATGTCATACAATTCATTTTATTCCTTCTATTCGAAATCCAATTGCTGAGTAAGTCATTAATTAAGCCTTCCGATTCATGAGTCATTAATTAAGCTTTCTGATTCAATACTTCAAACTCGATTATTTCATTTCTTACTACCCATTTAATTTAACATATTCAATTAAATCGGTAGCTAATTAGCATATTGCAAAAGAGTAAAAAAAAAAAAGAAATGGAGTGACATATAAATTCCCTGTACGACCTCCCTGCTATTATTTCTATTTCAGTTATTATAATTTTGCAGTCAAATTAATCCTACTTTTATCAAAGTATAACTTTTTTTTAAAATTTACTTCTTGCAAAATTTTTATGCGAAGCGCAAAAATTATCAGTTATTGCTACGAAATTAATGAAAGGAAAAGAAGGGAAAACATGGAGAGAAAAGAAAACTGAAAATTTTAGAATTGATTCGTCAAAAAAATACCAACCAATTCGTTTAAGTACAACAATTTGGCGAAACAAATTATTAAAAATAAATAAATAAATTTAAAAAAAAATTGAGGACAATTTGAAAAAAAAAATGTCAAATGAAATGATCAAATAATGTAATAATGTTGATTTCAAACGATAAAGTGGGACAAAAACGATGTTTGCGCCAATTTTGAATGAAATTGTTTATTCATCTGCACCTACCATAAGTGATATTTCGGATAATAATAGTAATAATAACAACAGTAATATAATAATAATGTAATTATAATAGTAATAATAATAATAATAATAA
>NW_018108660.1:29142-33872 GCF_000183805.2 Loa loa | reverse complement strand
TAATAACAATAGTTAAGAGTAAGAATAGAAAAAATAATAATGACAATAATGGTAACAATAATAATAATAACAGTAATAGTGATAATAACAACAATGATAAAAATAATAGTACAAAATCAGAATACATCCCATTATTAATGAAACAGATTAGGAAATAAATGGGAATCCGATGTATCAATATAGTTGTGAAAAGCTGACATAATGATAAATTAAAGAAATGAATAAATAAGTCAAAATATCTTATTGCAATAAATTTCGTTTTTCGCTCTTTCTAACGAAAAGAATTAGTAATGAATAACAATTAATAACAATTAATGGCAATAATTAATAACAATAATCTAATAACAATTAATGTCGAATTGGTTATGTATGGTTATGTGTATATTATCACAAATGACACAATTTGTGATAATAATATATTTTGGAGTTTGCGTACTGAAATATATAAATGAGTAACGATCGAAATGTATTAGTGATAGGTGAGCAAGAATTGAACAGCAGCAGATATTACAATTATACGAGAATTTCAAAAATGTAATCATTTTATTAATTCGAAAATAACAGTAAAGTAATTTTTAAGAAAGTAATCTTTCTTTGCTATTTTGAACGCAGAAACACAAATCGCTGAATCAGTGATAATCATAACTAATAGTTTTTGAGGACAATGTAACAATTCATTACAACAGATATTGATGACTTCATTTTTTTGTATGAAACATTTTTTCCTTTGTGACGATCCGCCAATCTTCCAAAAGATTATTCCCGTTAAAATTCAGAGATCACAAAGGACAATTACGCTAACAAAGGTCGATAAATGGAATAGTTTTGATGTTAGAAGTAGTAATGTCAGTAATTTAAATGTCAATTGATAAAGTTTTAACATATGACCGATGGGTTTCTGCAGCGATTATGGTAATTAATGTCGATCAATTCCAACAAATGATATACGCTTATTTGATAAAGCAAAATCTTTTCTTTGTAGAATCTGATAATAGGTATAATTTCGCATACTCATGATAAAATTCATTCCAATTAAATTTTTTTAGATTTTATTACAACAGCAATTAAAGGATGTCTCTAGCCGAAATAACTATTTGCTACAAATTAAGTTGGAAGTGGAAAAAAAGGAAGGAACTGAGTGAAATTTATAACAAGAAATTGAGAAAAAAATTGATAACAAGAAAATAAATCACAAATTATGCATCTCTGTGCTGTTTTTAACGTTTCTCATGATTGAATATCCAATTTATTATTTCATATAATTATGTTTGATAATCTTTGTCAATTAATGTAAAACACAACGGTGTACCATGTAATCTGTATTTTACAAAATGAATACAAATCAATCTTTGTGTGATAATAAAAGGAACAATCAAATGAATAGTTCATAACCCATAAAATGAAATGCAATTAATAATTAACCAACAAGCTAAAGATCAACGAACAAGGGAGAAGTTGGTGGAATTTTACCATTGAACAATATACAATTGGGATGGGTTTTGATGATAAAAGTTGAGTGAGAGAGGAAAAAAAAGATGAAAAAGTGATTAAAAGATGCTAATTAATTATCAGCAAAATTAATTATCAATGCGGTCTACTGCTTTGTCCATAATAAGGACAACAATAATATTGCAATTAAACTAAAATACAGACAAAATAAAGGACCGAAACAAATTGTTGAATTATTTCAGTTATTTAGAAAACATAGATTGTAATTAGTATTTCATGAAATTACTGATTACTATCAATTGGTTAGGCGTACGAAGACGTTTGAATTCATTTCTTCAACAGTTTTGATCCCATTCGTTGAGTAATGTGTCTATATCTGGGCCTAATGCTGCAAAATCGCAGTAATCGAGAATGTTAATATCGGGGCTGCCGATGTTAAAGTTTTCAGGGAGATAGTCATCACTTGAGTGGTCTTGTTGACCTATTGAACTTCGATCGGCAATGTGATCTTTTCGTGTCTCTGCCAAAGTACGTTCCAGCTGTGGATTTTGTTTCGTTTCGCCTAGAATGAACGTCTGTTAGATATCACTTTATTGTACCAAAGGAAGTGACCGCAGTCACTGGTATTTTGTAAGATATTTTCACGTGCTTTCATATCAGGTAAAGAAATAAAATGCTAAAACTCCACTGAATTTGCAAAACTGAAAAGCTCTGCGGAAATATTTATTTTGTCTTTTCAGTGATTGCTTAAAACTGAGGAAGTTCTCATGCTTAAATTCTGTCACTCCGTTCATTATCACATCAGTAACTGCCAAACACCAACTGCGATAATCGACAAGCAGCCATCCACCGATGTTAGATTAAGTATTAATTTTGAACTGCCACTTCATTGTCATAAATGTTTTGCAACACATTTTCATGTGACCAAACATGTTGAAAACTTCTTTTGCTAAAGATAAACTTTGCGAAACCAACCCGTAACTCCGTGTTGTAGTCGCTTGTGTTGCTGCAGTGTAGTTGTATAAGAAAAGGAATTGTTACAAATTTCACATTGAGATTTAGGTTGATGCACATCTTTATGGTGTTGAAATCCCCTTCGGGAACAGAATTTCTTCCCACATTTGGGACAAATGTTGCCAGACATCTCGTGCATTTGAAGATGCTTTGAATATTCCTTTCTCGTCAGCATAGTCGCATTACATAGTCGACATTCATACTTCTGCCCACCTGAAAAGCCGGTGCGACGCTTGTGTTTACAAATATCATTTTATATGCTAATTAATGAATATAATTTGAAGAATGACTGTACCAGTATTATTTATTAAACCTATCAAATCACATTTCGACTAACTTAAATTACGGATGTTCACTTTTTTACCATATCTATTTTTAAAACAAAAGGCTCATTCTCATGTCGCCACTAATGGAAGAATGTAGGATGAGGGGTAATTCTGAATTTTTCTCTGCAACGAGATCAGATTCGGATTTGGGATCCTTTGTAGCTTATATCTTCAACTTCATCCAATTGAGTAAAAGCATAAACTGAAGGGAATAAAGCGGTATATCAATATATAATTCTTTTCTGCTTGTTCTTGGTAATTATCCATTAATTAGCTGTTATATATACCTGAACTGTTATTAACTGTTATATATACTTAACCCTATTAACTGTTATATATACTTGCATCTAAGGCAATTAGTGTTAAATCCAAGTTGTCGTGGATGTTAAAGTTTCCTGAAAACATTCATTGCCCGAATGACCTGATTGACTTAATGACTTGATGAACATCGTGATCGTTTCATGTTTTGCCGAGGCTATGCCCTTACGAATCTTCCGTTGGGCACAGAATGAATATTTCTTAGATATCACTTCATTGAGTCAAAGGATGTGATCAGAGATATTTCGTAGCATATTTCCATGTGTATCTATTTCAGTTGCATAGAAATGATAAAAATTTTACTGAATTTGCGAAACTCACGAGAAGCTTTGCAGGAATGTTTCTTGTGTTTAGCCAATGAATTCCTGTAATTGGAGGAAAAATTACACTTTTCGCATTTAAATTCAGGTTGATGCACATCTTTATGGTGTCGAAATCCCCTTTGGGAATAGAATTTCTTCCCACATTTGGGACAAATGATGACATATTCCTCGTGTGTTTGAAGATGTTTTAAATATTCCTTTCTCGTCAGCATACTCGCATGACAATGTCGACATTCATACTTCTGCCCAACTGAAAAGCTGGTGCGACGCTTGTGTTTACAAATATCATTTTATATGCTAATTAATGAATATAATTTGAAGAATGACTGTACCAGTATTATTTATTAAACCTATCAAATCACATTTCGACTAACTTAAATTACGGATGTTATTCACTTTTTTACCATATCTATTTTTAAAACAAAAGGCTCATTCTCATGTTGCCACTAATGGAAGAATGTTGAATGAGGGGTAATTCTGAATTCTTCGCTGCAACGAAATCAGATTCGGATTTGGGATTCTTTGTAGCATATATCTTCAACTTCATCCAATTGAATAAAAGCATAAACCGAAGGGATTAAAGCAGTATATCATTATATAATTCTTTTCTGCTTGTTCCCGGTAATTATCCATTAGTATTTCCCCACTGACTGTTATATATACTTGCATCTGAGGATCACTTCATTGAGTCAAAGGATGTGATCAGAGATATTCGTAGCATATTTCTATGTGTATTATATCAGTTTCATAGAAATGATAAAAATTTTGCTGAATTTGCGAAACTCACGAGAAGCTTTGCAGGATTGTTTCTTGTGTCTATCCAATGAATTCTTGTACTTGGAGGAAAAACCACACTTTTCGCATTTAAATTTAGGTTGATGCACCTCTTTGTGGGAAGAAAATTCTGATGAATGATTATGGAATTCTTCGCCACTACCGAGCTGTTTGCAATGATAACGGGATGATTCATTATGTTTTTGGACATGTTCTAAATATCTGGTTTTGCCCCGTATGGTTGCATTACAGATGATATGTGGACACTTGTATTTTTTCACATCTGAAAAACAACTGTTATCATATTTGTGTTTATATCTAATTTTTCTATTACTCAATCAGGTAAATTAATTGACCCAATTTGAAAATTGATCACGAAAATATTAAAGCCATTAAATAAACTTATCACATCCTATTTTGATTAGCTTAGATCACAAGACTCTGTTAACTCGTTTTTGTACATATTTCAAATAGAAATATTGATGTTAATGTTACCTATTATGTTACTCATAATCGAAGAATCGTT
>NW_018108660.1:26678-29082 GCF_000183805.2 Loa loa | reverse complement strand
GCATTACAGTTGATATGTGGACACTTGTATTTTTTCTACATCTGAAAAACAACTGTTATCATATTTGTGTTTATATCTAATTTTTCTATTACTCAATCAGGTAAATTAATTGACCCAATTTGAAAATTGATCACGAAAATATTAAAGCCATTAAATAAACTTATCACATCCTATTTTGATTAGCTTAGATCACAAGACTCTGTTAACTCGTTTTTGTACATATTTCAAATAGAAATATTGATGTTAATGTTACCTATTATGTTACTCATAATCGAAGAATCGTTGAATGCGATAAGACGAAAATCAGTTTCGGTCATCAATTTTTTATTCTTATTACCAAATAACACCCAAAAATTTATTGTCAAAAAAAATATGTTCTACTACTTCCTGTTTATAATTTCTTAGTTGAACACCATTCTAAGATATCATGTTAAATATTTGAAAGCGTATGAAATTAAAAAAATGACACACTTCTGAAACTCTTAAAACTATTGTTTAGATCACTTAATTAGCATATTCTACACTAAATTACATGAACAGCAAATTATATTTGTTACCTATTAATGTTACCTACAATAGCAGAATAGCTGATTGTGATAAGACGAAATCAGTTGAGGTCTTCAATTCATTATTATTATTAATATTTACTATTATTTTAATTTATTATTATTATTACCAAATAGTACCCAATGGAAGTCACCTGGCATATTCTGAACTGAAGCGATGCATAGCAGAAGGTTGAACCAAATGATGTATGCCATCGATAAAGTGAAGAACAAGGCGATCTACGGAATTGTTAAAATGGCAGAAAAGCTCGAATGGAAGCTTTTTATTTCAGATTAGTTGGAATTAAGCAACCAAAGGTTCAACAGTCTTTAATTCATGGCATTCGCATTAATTTTTATATTTCTCTTTATTGCATTCATCCGATCTCTGAAGTCACAGTTGATGAATGCGCTTTTGGACTACTAGAAACAGTGAAAGCTTAAAGTTTCGATGACACGGAGAATGTGAAGATTTGCATAAATTGAAACTGGCGGATTATTCGTATTAAATGTCATTGGTTAAAGGAATATTTAATCCATACGTGCAGTATTGAATAACTCTGTTTGCATTTTGTAGTATTATTATGTAAATTTCCGATTTTTCTTTTTTGTGGCATTAGTCAATTGTTAATGCAAACATTTTGGGACATACTGAGCTATTTTCGAATTGTATTCTTAAGCATTATTAAAATCTTTATTATATTGCAAATGATTATATTTTTTGTATTTTTTTTCTAATCTTGCAATTAGATGTCCTGTTCTTCCTCTAGTCAAATCTCTATTGGCTATGTGTGGCAAATGTTATATTATCACAAATGACACAAATTGTGATAATAATATATTTTGGAGTTTGCGTACTGAAATACATAAATGAGTAACGATCGAAATGTATTAGTGATAAGTGAGCAATAAAATGAATTGACCAGCAGCAAATATTACAGTTATACGAATATTACAGTACAGTTATATTAGGTGTGCTTACGAGAATGTATATTCATAATAACAGTCGCATTTTGAACAAAAAACGAAAAGATCATAATGAAGGAAAAAATTAGTAACTATAACATGGAAAAATTAATACGCCATTAATAAGAACATGTCATTATACAGGTAGTAATCTCCCTCTTTCTCTCCCTCTCTTTTCATGCCTAATCATTCTGCTTTAAAAGTTTTCTTCTCTCATAAATGTTTAATTAACCTTCATTTTATCATTGTATGGAAAAATTTTCTAAAAAATTTTTTAAAGGATAAAATGTATATCATCGAGAAAAAAGGGATCATGGGAGAAGTGCTCGTCATGATTATTCAATTGAAAAAGGTCAGCTAAAACTTTTTTCCTTTTTTCGGAAATTAAAATTTGAAATAATAAAATACTAGGTCTTATCGATAATATCTGCATTATATCATTCGAAATAAAACACTTGTGTATTTCTTATTCCTTGTAATAGTTGCATGCTTAATATTTCGAAAAATAAAAAATGAAAGAAAATCATTATCTTATCAATTACCCTGATAAATGAATATTTTAATTAAATTTCCCAATCATTTGAATTTATTATATAAATTTAGGCAATATTAGTTTAATTTTTTATTTTTTTAAAAATCTTTTGAAGCACACATAAATATATTTTAATTGTATATTTGTCTTCCTGATTTGATTTACTTTTGTATCAGGCAATAATTAATAAAAACAATAAAACAATGAGGACAACAATTATTTATTTGTTCGAGAATGTGGGTTTTTTTAACCAAGAAATTTTGAATAAATATTTAAAAAAATTACAATTGTCGCGAATTTTTATTCGCGAGACTCCAACCATACAAATATATAATCAAATAAATTTCCTATTGTAAATCAT
>NW_018108660.1:19275-26220 GCF_000183805.2 Loa loa | reverse complement strand
CGCTACAACAATCGGAAAAATTTTTCGAATTTCTTTCACAATTTTTGATAAAAAATTATGTATACTATAGTAGAATAAACAGTCGTAAATGGTCCGAAAACTTTCCAAGAATTTATTGATTTACGTCTTCCTCAATCAATATATTTATTTCTGATTTGATTCAAATTTTAAGAAAAACTCTTAAATGTAACTGTATGTTCTAATGGATTACATGTCATATGAAATGTAATTAAATACACTGCTTGGAAAACGTGCTTTCACCATTAACGTTATTTTTTTGTTTATCATACTGACCGCATTTATCCTACTGACCGGACAATGTGGGATAATATGCTCTAATTTGAAATTTCTTTTTTTGTTTTGTTTTTTTCATTAGTTTCAAAAATTTTATCATTTCATTTTTTTTACCATATTTAACAAAATCATTTGATCAGTTTGCATAAGGCATAAAAATGAAATGACTTTTTTTTTTCAAACGAGAAGAGTCGTACCATTAATACCCTTTTCAGAAAATGAAATTTAGTTTACTGTTGAAATTGAAATTTCAGAGAAATTTAAATTTCTTTTTTTTTCTCTCTTTGTTAAAACAAACTATGATTCCTAAATACATTGTTTTCTATTCTTTTATTTTTTTTAATTAAAATAGTGCCAAGTTTTTTTAAATATTCTTAGCTAATTAGTGATTTTTGGGTCTTAAGATTATTGACGAAAATATTTATGAAAAAAAAAGGAAGAACAAGACAATTTATTTACTTGCTTTCGGCATTCTTGTTTTTGCTGCTAATTAATTACAGTGTATTTTTTTCAAAGCTGAATCAATGGACAAATCGTTGCAGTTGACGAAAAGTATTGAGATGGAATAGTTTTCTATTTAATACATTTTACTTGAAATAAAAGTAAAGATTAACAAACTTAAATTTAATTTCGGTTCGATAATTATCGGTTAATCAGGAAGTGATTTGCAAAATTTTAACGAAATGTGATGCAAGAGTTGGTTAAAATTACTATTAATTTAAATTAAAACTGCCAAATGAAGACTAATTAGCCCTGAAATTGAAAATTGAAATATTATGCAAGTCTGTGATTATTTCTCACATTTATGTGGACAAATAAACATATATCGAATTTTAATTTTAATTAAACAGATAACTTCACACTTTGATATGAAATTGAATTCAAGGGATAGAGTCTGTTTCAGTTCGAGTTGTTGCTGCATCCAATATAATAAATTCATTCAAAGTTAAATGTTCCTTAAATAGCAGAAGTAAAGATATGCCAAATAAATGATAAAAATTGTTTGCATACTCATTTGTGTTATCAAATTGTTCATAGTTGTGTGTGTGTTTTTTTTTCCAGTAATTTCATCAATGGTTTCTCAGATGCTGAATGATAATGAGTGTGAAAGCAAATATAAGGTATCAGATAATTATATTTTAGCTATTCTTAATAGATGATTCGATAAGAAATTATGAAATCTCATTGAAATTACTCTTTCTTCCTGTGTAATTCCAGCTTCCTTGCAAATTTGCGAAAGATGAGGTGAAATTTTGAGATTGTCAGGATCGTCTAGCGCAGGAAATATGGCATCCCATGGTTCAACTTGCTTGTATCTATAAATATCATGCTTAATATCCTGTTATTTTTTAAAGATTTTTTTTTATGGCGAAGAATAAAATTGAGCTGAAAATATGCAAAATGGTATAGTTGAAGGAAACTTAAAAATATTTGGAATTGGAAGGAAATGGATGAAAATTTCAAGGTTTTGAATGAGGAAGCTTGTAATTCAGTATGTTTTTTTCTCTTCCAGAAGTTGCAGAATTAGTAATTAATTTGATTAAATATAAGTGCCTCATTTTTCACTTCTAATATCATCAGATATTCTTGGTGAAGCTTAAAATCATCTGTCATAATATCTTACTTACCTAACGGAATATACGATGGGTACGTATCCAAAGCTAAAAAATAGGCGTATTCGATGTTTTAATGGTACTCGTGTTGTACGTCTGGAAAATATCTTTTCCTTTTCAATTGTATGAGAATAAATAAAAGCAAATGTTTTAGCTCTCAGAATAGATTGTTTTACAAATTACGAGGGTATGTGATACAAATGGTAAAATAGCGAACTTATCTGTTTGCAGCAATTCCTCGATGTATGGTAATGCTTCAAGATCGAAACGATCACTTCGAGGTTCAGTTTTAAGACGCTTGATCTTGAAAGACATTTATCTTAAGTTACTTTTTCACTGTTCATATAAGGTTATTTTTAATGATAAAGTATTAAATTTGTTATCAGTCATCCCAAAACATATGTGAATTACTTTGAGCATTAAAGTTTGCTTAGCACCAACGATACCGCTAGTTGGATTTACTCGGAAATCGGTAGGATGCGTCACTTTGACCTGAAATAATGAATTTAGCGAATGATGTTATAAGAAGCAAACAATAGCTAACATAAGGGAGGTTATGTTTAAAGTAATTGTGATTAAGGAAAAAGGATGATGTTTTAAAATAATAAATGATTATATTGCAATCATCCAAATATCTGTTCGCTTTAATTATAGCAGAATTTATAATGACAGTTGCAATGTTTTTTCTAAGCAAACAAAAATATAAGGATGACATGTAAATATCTTATGAGAGATAAATAATTGAAATTGGAAATTGTATAATACAAATAATGAGGAAAATTGACTCGAAAAATGATCGGAAATAAATTTTCATTAATGATTTCATGAAGATTTATCAATTCTTCATTGCTGTCAACATAAATAAAATCTGGTTCGACATGAAATTTCAATCCTTCCATTCTCCTTCAACATTATTCCTTTCCTTATTTTCTTTTTCATTTTTTTTTCCGGAAAATTATGTAGAAAGAGTTAGCTATAAATGAAAACAAGTGAACGTTTCCAAATACCGTATATGTGATCAAAAATTATCTGGAATAATTTATTTGTGATAAGATATTTCATCTTTGAAGCTGGTAAAAGCCATAGGCAAAAAGATGAATTATTTAAGGATTTAGATGTTCTTAATACATACTTAATTAATTCTTCATGAGTAACAGCTGTCTTCACTGCATCACTAGCAATTTCACTTGATTTCTCACCCTATAAAATTACTCCATGCAAATGTTGTAGTTGAAAACTTGAACTATTTTCCAGCAAAAGCACAAACTATTGACAAAAATTACATTTTCAGCTGTGTAATTGTGTCATAGCTGAAATGTCATAGTTGTCATAGTTAAAAATTAACATGATTCTGTTGCCTCAAGAAATGTAATGTTTATTCAAAAATTGAACTTATTTGATTCCATTAAACGCATACCATTTAATTTTTAATCTGATTGCTTGAAACAACTGCTGAAACCATAAAATAATCAAATATTCACGTACTTATTACTTGCTAGGAGGCACGGTTACAGTCAATTTTAAGTAATTTGAAACGCAATGCAAATGAAAAATAACAAATTAATTCAATTCTATTCGCTAATTTATATTAGAAGAATAATAGTTATATACGGAGATGAAAATCAACAACAAAATTGTTCACACTTCAATAATTTTTTTTCGTCCTTTTTTTAAAAAAAAATAAAGATGTAATATTTGGTAATTTCTGATCTCCTTTTGTAACAAATTTCATTAACTGATCAGCAAAGTTTAAATGATAATGAGCAAATAATTACCAATGCAATGCTAAATTCTAATAAATTATTGATATATAAACAAACAATTACTAATATTTCTTATGGACTATAAATTGAATATTTTTCTTTTTCTTACTGCAAAAAAAAACCAATTTTATCCATTTAATGAATTAAACGATTGATATCATTGAGCTTGTATGGAAGACGAAAATATCATGAAAACATTTGATAAAATCCTCAGTAACCTTTTTTTCGTCCACTATTTCAAGAAATTGATAAAATTATCATCAGTTATTTTTAGAAAAACAGTATCACCTTAGTGCTTGGATACTTTTATGCTGTGAATAAAAGTAAACAATGGTTGGATTGAATAAGAAGAATTCCATTTTATCCAATATGATAACTGGGTGATCAATAATCAAAGAAATTTGCATTTCGGAAGGAAAAAGCGAATAGAAAATAATAGAGATGATTGAGGTTTCTGATATATTTATTAGAAGTATGAAATGATTGAACGGTTTATCGATGGCGCTAGTGCTAATGGTCTTGAAAAGCTGCACCTTTTTTATCGGCTGCGTAACAACATTTCATTGCTAGTACTACAGTTATTGGTACTATTATTTGCTAATTTACTCTTCGATTCCTTTCATTTTCCTGAAGTAGTTTGTTTTCCTGACAGAAATACGACGGACTAAGTATAATTCGATCTAAGGCCTTATTTGAGATGGAAAGGAAAATTGTCATCATTACTGATTTTAAATTTTGTTTTTCCTCCACATGACATAACTGATAGTTTAAGTAATATATGAATGAATGATTAAATTGAAAAGTATCAGTACTCGTTGGGAGAACTTATTGCTGGACTCAATAGGCTCTGTATTCGCCAGTTAGACATTTATTATAGTAGCACTGAATATTGGAAAATCCCCGATAAACACTGATAACAAAACTTTTTGGTGCCTTATAGCCTTATTTACTTAGCATTAAATTATAATTAACTGTGCTATCTTGACTATCAATTCTATTATCTTATCATACTCCTTGGATGCAAAATTCTCTCCAGAGAACTCTTTCAAATTTCTTATTTTCTTCTTTGATGCCTTCGCAAGTCGTCATAAGAGTATAACACTGTTCTTATCAGCTTAAAGAGTGATGAGAATCGTGCCTCATCTATTAATGTCGTAACTTGATTTGATGCATCACTTCTTTCATCAATCCCATGGCCACACATCCACTCGTGATGTTTCCTTCTATAACTTTATCCTCGGGCCATTTCCTCTCCACTCCCATAACCATGATGGACCATTCCACCAAAACGAATTGTCTTTAAGTTTACCTGGGAGAAGTTGTCGTGAAGCTTGGTGTGCTGGATTACTTCCTGATCTTACATGACAGAATTCAATTTCTTCTTATCAATTTTGTTTGAGACATATTGGATCCTACCGGCGATTTTCTTAACCACTGCAGGACACAGGCGCTATCCGTCCATAAATATGTTTTTTCCGCATCGATTTCTTGCGTAATGAATTCCAGTACTCTTACTCCAATTGTGACGGCAAGTAATTCTAATCGAGGATTGTTGGCTGATTGATTCCTGGAGTTAAAAAAAAGGCATTTAACCAACAGGATGTTATAAAAGTATCTCGATGGACGCCGCAAGAGTGCTCCGAGATACATGTGCTCGTAGACGCACCCCAAACACTGTGGGACTAGCAGTACACGTATGCAGAAGTAATATCACTCCATCCAAACCACAACTGATATACGGAAAGACAAGATTAGTTCCAAGAGAAGAAAGCAAGTAGCTAGGTTTTCTTGAGTCACTTCCTTACAAGTAGCTAGGATTTTTCTTTGTAAGTAGCTAGATTTTTTTGAGTCACTTCCTTATAAGTAGCTAGGATTTTTCTTTATAAAATAGCTAGGTTTTCTTAAGTCACTTCCTTCGCCCTATCTTTCAGCCATAAAAACCTGGTAACATCACTGTCTTCCCGTTTTTGGCTCATTTACAAAGATGTTCTCTACATCGACACTCTATCACCAAGTAACATCTTTGTCTGGCCCTATTAATGGTGGCATCATTACTGGCTTCCTATACAGACATTCATTTAACGATGGGCCTTCGTCTTTGCTGATGCATCAAATGCTACTCTAAGCATCGTGATGGATTCTTGAGGTGTTATCACCGCTTGGTGGGGCAGGTAAGATACTCGCCATGTTCTATTCTGATTCTTTACCTTTTCTATGAATCCTTCCTCAAGCAAGGTTTTAATATACTCATCCAATAATTCTGGGACTTCTTCAGTCTTCGTATTGTAGTTCGTATACGTCCATGGCAGTCCATATCCTTTTGCTGGCGCTATCTCTTGATTCTTCCATGGTCAGCCCACTATACATCTCCATTTTTTATCCATGGTGACGATTTTTGAAAAGTTTCAAGGGCTTTTTCATCCTAATAATTCATCATTAAATCCCTAATCTGAATTCTAATTTCCACGTCTGTTCAATCTGGTCTATGTGGATTTGCGATTCCATCTTTGTTATGTTCGCAGTTGTTTGAAATTTATAAGACACGTCATTTCTGTTTCCTGTAACAGTATCTTGCATCACTTTCCATTTGCCGCTTTTGACCACCTATTTCTTTTTCCATAATCACCATCTATTTCTATTTCCATATTTCTGTTTTCCTTCTACCATCTACTTCTGTTTCCATAATCATCCATCCTGATGGACACATTTTGGAATTACGAATGACTAAATCTGCAATCCCTTCTACGCCTAATAATATATTTGGTTTTTCCCCACTTACCTTCAGCTAGTTTCTTTCTTTCATTGTTACATATGTATTCGTTCGAGTATTGAATCAACAATGTACGCTTATTCTTATTCCCGGACAGCGTTTGAACTCCGAAGGTTATCCTTCGACTTTCATATTTCCTTATGCCCACCATTCCTGTTAACATTCTCACACTCGGTGATGTATGCTTAAAATTCAATTTGCTTACCACTGATTCTGTAACATAATTACAATCACTTCCTGTATCGCCTTCTATGTTTTTCTTGTTCATCTGGATTGATTAACCTTACTTCTTTACACATCATATACGTATCCCGAATGCTATCATCCGCAACCATGGCCGCCACTGTTTTCGGGCTTATGTTTGCTTCCTCATTGTTTTTGCAATTCTTGCTTTGCTTCTTCATTTGGTCGCGTTTCCTACACAAAGGCTACTGTGGCCAGATCCGCAAAAAAACATTTTATTTTCACTCATGTTTCTTCTTGTGAGTGGTCGTTTTCAAACATT
>NW_018108660.1:15703-19255 GCF_000183805.2 Loa loa | reverse complement strand
AAAAAGAAGTTGAACATTTTCTAATTTTGTAATTAGATGTCCTGGTTGTTCCTCTAGTCAAACCTCTTTTAGCTATGTGTGGCAAATGTTATATTATTCACAAATGACACGATATGTGATGATAACATATTTTGGAGTTTACGTGGTGGAATACATGAATGAGTAACGATCGAAATGTATTAGTGATAGGTGAATTATTTCAGTTATTTAGAAAACATAGATTGTAATTAGTATTTCATGAAATTTCTGATTACTATTAATTGGTTAGGCGTACGAAGACGTTTGAATTCATTTCTTCAACAGTTTTTCCATTTCACTTCTTACAAAAATCTACGATCAAATTATTAAAGATCAAATTGGCTAAGATCCCATTCGCTGAGTAATGTGTCTATATCTGGGCCTAATGCTGCAAAATCGCAGTAATCGAGAATGTTAATATCGGGACTGCCGACATCAAAGTTTTCAAGGAGACTGTCATCACTTGAGTGGTCTTGTTGACCTATTGAACTTTGTCCAGCAATATGATGGTTTTGTGTATCTGCCAATGTATATCCCAGTTGCGGATTTCCTCTCGTTGCGCCTAGAATGAACGTCTGTTAGATATCACTTTATTGTACCAAAGGAAGTGACCGCACGGTCACAGGTATTTTGTAACATATTTTCTCGTGCTTTCATATCAGGTAAACAAATAAAATGCTAAAACTCTACTGAATTTGCAAAACTGAGAAGCTCTGCGGGAATATTTATTTTGTCTTCTCAGTGATTACTTAAAACTGAGGAAGTTCTCATGCTTAAATTCTGTCATTCCGTTCATTATCACATCAGTAACTGCCAAACACCAACTGCGATAAACGACAAGCAGCCATCTACCGATGTCAGATTAAGTATAAATTTTGAATTGCCATTTCACTGTCTTAAATGTTTTGCAACACATTTTCATGTGACCAAAACCAAACATGTTGAAAACTTCTTTTGCTAAAGATAAACTTTGCGAAACTAACGGCTACCTCTGTGAAATTGTCGTTGGTGTCGTCGTAGTCCAGTCTTGTAAGAAAAGGAACTGTTACAAATTTCACATTGAGATTTAGGTTGATGCACATCTTTATGGTGTCGTAATCCCCCTGGGGAATAGAATTTCTTCCCACATTTGGGACAAATGTTGTCAGATTTCTCGTGCATTTGAAGATGTTTTGAATATTCGTTTCTCGTCAGCATAGTCGCATTACATAGTCGACATTCATACTTCTGTCCAACTGAAAAGCTGGTGCGACGCTTGTGTTTACAAATATCATTTTATACGCTAATTAATGAATATAATTTGAAAAATGACTGTATCAGCATTATTTATTAAACCTATCAAATCACATTTCGACTAACTTAAATTACGGATGTTGTTCACTTTTTTACCATCTCTATTTTTAAAACAAAAGGCTCATTCTCATGTTGCCACTAATGGAACAATGTAGGATGAGGGGTAATTCTGAATTCTTCGCTGCAACGAAATCAGATTCGGATTTGGGATTCTTTGTAGCTTATATCTTCAACTTCATCCAATTGAATAAAAGCATAAACCGAAGGGATTAAAGCAGTATATCATTATATAATTCTTTTCTACTTGTTCCCGATAATTATCTATTAGCATTTCCCCATTAACTGTTATATATACTTGCATCTGAGGCAGTTAGTGTTAAATCCAAGTTGTCGTGGATGTCAAAATTTCCTGAAAAACACTCATTGCCCGAATGACCTGATTGACCTAATGAATTGATGAACATCGTGATCGTTTCATGTTTTGCCGAGGTATGCCCTTACGAATCCTCCCTTGGGCACAGAATAAATATTTCTTAGATATCACTTCATTGAGTCAAAGGATGTGATCAGAGATATTTCGTAGCATATTTCCATGTGTATTATATCAGTTTCATAGAAATGATAAAAATTTTGTTGAATTTGCGAAACTCACGAGAAGCTTTGCAGTAACGTTCCTTGTGTCTAGCCAGTGAATTCCTGTAGTTGGAGGAAAAATCACACCTTTCGCATTTAAATTTAGGTTGATGCACATTTTTATGGTGTTGAAATCCCCTTTGGGAATAGAATTTCTTCCCACATTTGGGACAAATGATGACATATTCCTCGTGTGTTTGAAGATGTTTTAAATATTCCTTTCTCGTCAGCATAGTCGCATGACAATGTCGACATTCATTCTTCTGCCTAACTGAAAAGCTGGTGTGACGCTTGTGTTTACAAATATCATTTTATATGCTAATTAATGAATTTAATTTGAAAAATGACTGTATCAGTATTATTCATTAAACCTATCAAATCACATTTCGACTAACTTAAATTACGGATGTTGTTCACTTTTTTACCATATCTATTTTTAAAACAAAAGGCTCATTCTCATGTCGCCACTAATGGAAGAATGTAGGATAAGGGGTAATTCTGAATTTTTCGCTGCAACGAGATCAGATTCGGATTTGAGATTCTTTGTAGCTTATATCTTCAACTTCATCCAATTGAATAAAAGCATAAACTGAAGGGATTAAAGCGGTATATCATTATATAATTCTTTACTGCTTGTTCCCGGTAATTATCCATTAGTTAACTATTATATATACTTGAACTGTTATTAACTGTTATATATACTTAACCCCATTAACTGTTATATATACTTGCATCTGAGGCAATTAGTGTTAAATCCATGTTGTCGTGGATGTTAAAGTTTCCTGAAAAACACTCATTGCCCGAATGACCTGGTTGACTTAATGACTTGATGAACATCGTGATCGTTTCATGTTTTGCCGAGGTATGCCGTTACGGATCCTCCGTTGGGCACAGAATGAATATTTCTTAGACATCACTTCATTGAGTCAGAGGATGTGATCAGAGATATTCGTAGCATATTTCCATGTGTATTATATCAGTTTCATAGAAATGATAAAAATTTTGCTGAATTTGCGAAACTCACGAGGTTTGCAGCAATGTTTCTTGTGTCTAGCCAATGAATTCCTGTAGTTGGAGGAAAAATTACACTTTCCGCATTTAAATTTAGGTTGATGCACTTCTTTGTGGGAAGAAAATTCTGATGAATGATTTCGGAATTCTTCGCCACTACCGGGCTGCTTGCAATGACGACGGGATGATTCATTATGTTTTTGGACATGTTCTAAATGTCTGGTTTTGCCCCGTATGGTTGCATTACAGTTGATATGTGGACACTTGTATTTTTTCACATCTGAAAAACAACTGTTATCATATTTGTGTTTATATCTAATTTTTCTATTACTCAATCAGGTAAATTAATTGACCCAATTTGAAAATTGATCACGAAAATATTAAAGCCATTAAATAAACTTATCACATCCTATTTTGATTAACTTAGATCACAAGACTCTGTTAACTCGTTTTTGTACATATTTCAAATAGAAATATTGATGTTAATGTTACCTATTACGTTACTCATAATCCGAAGAATGGTTGAATGCGATAAGACGAAATCAGTTTCGGTCATCAATTTTTATTCTTATTACCAAACAACACCCAAAATTTATT
>NW_018108660.1:8116-14845 GCF_000183805.2 Loa loa | reverse complement strand
GACCCAAATTTGAAAATTGATCACGAAAATATTAAGGTCATTAAATAAACTTATCACATCCTATTTTGATTAACTTAGATCACAAGACTCTTTTAACTCGTTTTTGTGCATATTTCAAATAGAAATATTGATGTTAATGTTACCTATTATGTTACTCATAATCGAAGAATGGTTGAATGCGATAAGACGAAATCAGTTTCGGTCATCAATTTTTTATTGTTATTACCAAATAACACCCAAAAATTTATTGTCAAAAAAAATAATGTTCTACTACTTCCTGTTTATAATTTCTTATATATATATACTAATTTCTTATATATATATAATATGTTCTACTACTTCTTGTTTATAATTTCTTATATATATATACAGAATAGCTGATTGTGATAAGACGAAATCAGTTGAGGTCTTCAATTTATTATTATTAATAATATTTACTATTATTTTAATTTATTATTATTATTACCAATGGAAATCACCTGGAATATTCTGAATTGAAGCGATGCATAGCAGAAGATTGAACCAAATGATGTAGGGCATCGATATAGTGAAAAAACAAGGCGAAGTATAGAAATTTTGAAATGGCAGAAATGCTCGAATGGAAGCTTTTTATTTCAGATTGGTTGGAATTAAGCGACCAAAGGTTCAACAGTTTTTAATTTATGCCATTCACATTAATTTTTTTGTTCCTGTCTCTTTCATTCGCATTTTCCGATCTCTGAACTGGTAATTGATGAATGTGCTTTTGGACTACTAGAAACAGTGGAAGCTTGAGAGTTTCGATGACACAGAGAATGTGTTGATTTGCGTGAATTGAAACTGGCGTTTTATTGGTATTATATGGTATTATATGCTAGAAGCTAAAGGCATAGTTTCGACGACACAGAGAGTGTAAAGATTTGCATAAATTAAAACTGGCGGATTATTCGCATTAAATGTCATTGGTTAAAGGAATATTAAATCCATACGTGCAGTATTGAATAACTCCATTTGCATTTTGTAGTATTGTTATGTAAATTTCCGGTTTTTCGTTTTTGTGGCATTAGTCAATTGTCAGTGCAAACATTTTGGGACATATTGGGCTATTTTCGAATTGTATTCTTAGGCATTATTATAATCTTTATTATATTGCAAATGATTATATTTATATTTTTTCTATTTTTTTCTAATCTTGCAATTAGGTGACCTGTTGTTCCTCTAGTCAAACCTCTCTTGGTTATGTGTGGCAAGTGTTATCACAAATGACACAATTTGTGATAACAATATATTTTGGAGTTTGCGTACTGAAATACATAAATGAGTAACGATCGAAATTATTAGTGATAGGTGAGCAATAAAATGAATTGACCAGCAGCAAATATTACAATTATACGAGATTAGCAATTCAGAAAGAATAGTAAAACAATTTTTAAAAAGGTATTCATTCCTTGCTATTTTGAGCAGAGAAACAAAAGTTGCAGAATCGGTGATAATCATAACTAATACTTTTTGAGGACAATGTGACAATTCACCACAACAAATATTGACGATTTCATTTTCATGCATGAAATATTTTATCCTTTGTGACGATCCGCCAATGTTCTAGAAGATTATTAACATTTCTCAGTCTAAAGTTAACAATTTGTAAATATGTGAGAAGAGGACAAAAGTAGAAACAATCATATCATTGCTTACAAAGCAAAGTTATGATGCATTTATTAGGTGTGCTTACGAGAATGTATATTTATAATAACACTCGCATTTTGAACAAAAAACGAAAAGATCATAATGGAGGAAAAAATTAGTAACTATAACATGGAAAAAATAATACGCCATTAATAAGAACATGTTATTATACAGCTGAATGCAATGACACATTTTACTGTCATATTTGATTGTAGGATTGGATAAAATTTGTTCACTTCAACTGTAATTCAAGAATGAAGATACTGATTGGGATGTTCGAGAATTGAAGATGAAGTAATCTTCACTGGTTTCTGATTATTTACTGGTTTCTGATTGGGTAGGTGGTGTTATTGTATGAAGCAAAGATTAACCAGGAAGGTGTAAGTTAATATTTAAGGCAAGGATCTCCTTGGATTTGGTATAACTAGCAATAATAATAGTAATGACAATAATAATAATTATTATTATTGAAATAATGATAAATAACAATAAGTAATAACAGATGGTTATAAATAATAATTAATAAAAATAAAACAATTAATAATAATAATAACAGCATTGGCAATGATGAATAGTATAGATAATAATAATGATAAGGTAATGTATCATTAGTTATTGATATCATCAATTATTTCTTTTTCAAATAATCAATTTATGAAAAATGTATTAAAAACATATTAGAATGAATCAAAATATTTGCTCATGATATAAGTTAATAATTCTTAATTTATTTAATTAATATTTATATGGGCAAAACGAACGAATGATATGTGCTCGGAAAATTTTCCAAAATATTTGCTCAACTATTTTGCTATTGTGAAAAAAGGAGAAAAAAGACTGTAGTATTCTAGTTTTTAAAGTTAATTCTGTTGTTTTTTCAAAAATGAAATTAATAGCGTAAAAAAGCAGAATGACACAAAGACATATTTCATTACAGTTTAAGCAAGTGCACTCTTTATTAATTGTATTAGTGATGATTTAGCATCGTTGACAATACTATGGTTTGACAAAAAAAAAAAAAATCAAGCGAAAAAGATCAGTCGTAGATCAAAAACGAATCATAGATCAGGAATGGATCATGAGCTAACAATCATTTTTTTAGTACTTTTAAAATGAAAACTAAAATTTTTTATATGATAGTCTTGCCTTGCTTTGAATTCTATCGATCAAAATTTTCAACCTCCGCAAAGTTGCATGATAATTATTGACAGTCTTTTGCACTTCCTCATTTTAGTAGTATCTAACTTCTTATCAAATGGAAATAACAATGCTTTCAATGCTACACCAACTTAGATTTATTAAGTTAATTCATCCGAAGTAATTAATTCCTGAAAAATTGATTTAGCCAAAATATGTTTGGCTTAATTGACCATATGCGACCATTTATATTCTTATGTGATATCATTAAAGATTCATTATCAAATAATGAATAATTATATATCAGCCTGAATAAATTGAATCAATTCATTCCATTTTAAATCTTCTTTATTTGCTGGCCATGAATATTTTTGGCACCGTCTCGCAGTAATTCGATTTCATCCTTTGCACCGACGTTTACTTTTGGAGCTGTTATCTGTGCAAAAATTCCAATTTTAAAATGAAATATTTAAAAATTGAAACTTCATCGTTTGCGAAAATTTTATCAAAGTTCTTTTAAGGGTTAAAGATAAAATAGCAAAATTTACGATTTACATTTTTATAAAAAAGAAAAAGAATGCTATTTGTTTTTAATCATTGATCGTATTCTAAGACAAAAAATAAAAAAAAAATTCAGATTAGAATAAAAAGAAAACGATTCCTTTTTTCTTTTATTTTCTTAATAGATATTTTACAATCATTTTAATATTAATAGGAAAATGATATGTCTTCAATTCTTACATATTTATGGCATCATATGGAATTACACCATGTTAACTATTCAACAAATTCAAACAAAACTTGTGAGTACTTTAGCCAAATCAACCAAAATTTATTTATAAAAAATAAAAAAAGCCAAACAAATTAGATTCATCAAAACGAATAATTAGAAATCGTCATTTCGACTTTTTGGTTTATAATTGCTTTATAATTTTGATGTATGAAATAATTTATTGAAAGTTTTGTTAGCACTTCGTTGTGTGTTGTTTTTTGCACTTGTTACAGAATGTATGAAATAAGAACATTTTTTTGATAAGTATTTTAAAATTTCAATTAATCCAAACTAGATGAAATAGGATACCGACGATGGTGATGGTGGTGGACATATAGGTGTCGGATTTTGTACTTTCTCTTCTGCAATTATTTTTACATGAGCTTGATAGCTGCTACCGTGCGACAGAATACCTTTCTTCTCCGACATTCTATAAAATTTAATTTTCATATTGCATTTCAATAAATTTTTATATCATTGTTCAATGGTGTAGTATAAATTTTAGCTGTTGTCATTTTTTGCACATATTTTCCATACATTTTATCTTTTCAATTTTGCTTTCCTTCACTTATAATTAATCTTATAATTAATCTAATTATAATTTAAATGGCAATTAAGTCAGGTACAAAATAAATTTAATATTAAGTTTGCTTTAAAAATGTCAACATCAAATATTATTTTCTGATATTTGTCATTTGAATTTCAACTTTTTAACATTTTTAAACTCATTTGATATTTATCGTTATCAATTTGCTTGTTTAATTGAGCATATTTTTGTTTATAATTCGTAACATTTTTAAGTTGAATTGAACTTCTGATATAATCATTGAATAATGGAAGAAGGAAAAAGAAAAAGATCTGTTTATAAAACAGAACTGTTAATGAAACATTTAATAAATCATTTTATTTACTTCATTAATGAATTTGATGAAAGATGATATGAGAATAAAGCCTATCAGTTTGTCACACTTTTATAAAAATGATTTCATTACTTTTTTTTTTAAATTATAAAAATCACTTATGGTTTTTGGCTAAATGCAAAAATGTCTCTGTCATGATGTTAAATGTCATCAAAAATGTTAATTTGATGTGAAATAAGAATCAAATTTTTATTCCCAGTAAAATGACAATTTAAGGAGTATTTATCAATTATTTCATTATATTTGCAAATTTCATTCTTACCAGACGGCAAGTTACATCACTGTATTAGAGTTAATTCATTGATGTATCATCGTAAGGGAAGGGGACGAAATGAATTGGATTCAGTAAGACGGAAGTATGAATTATAATTATCATCCTCATCATTCTATGTTATCAATAATTGTGACTTATACCTATCATTTGCGTACTTATTGCACTATTAACTAACTTATGCTAAATTGCACTGATAACACCCGTATCACATATCGGTTGTGCTAATATGATCAATTTTAAATATGTGATATCAATAAGTGCTTTATCGAATTAACCCTTTTTCAGTGGTTATGAGCCAATAGCACAGTTTGAAAGTTCACATACAGCACCAGATTATGTGGTACGTGAAAGAAGAGATGGACGATTGGTATGACAAATTATTAATTTTCACCAAATTATAAAAACGAAGAAAATATGAAATATAAAACTGGAAAAAAACTTAATTATTCAATTATTAACAAGCAAATTTGCATGTCCAAGAATTTTGTTTAAATTATTTTAATTGTTTCATTTTTACAATTTTCATTTTTTCTTTTCTGCTTCCTTTTGCATGATTTTTCTAATATGCTATTTTTGGTTTACAATATTTAGACTTCAAATTAAATTAATAATAACTCGAATAATGTTAATGAGGAAAAAACAGTATTTAGCATTCATCGGATTGTTATTCATTTTTATTGAAGTTTGATTTCATTTGTTTTTCGTTTACAGTGGAGTGATAGCTATGAACTTGAATGGCCAACACGGCCACAATTTGGTCGATATGCGAGTGAAAGCAAAGTATTTTAGTATTTAATTAATATTTGAAGAAAGTAATCGATTGAAATATATACCTTTTTATAATACAAATAAATATTTTATTCCTCAGAGTATCCAGTAACTAAACTTCTTTTTTTTGAGAATTATTCAACCCGTTTGAGTATTTTATTGAAATAACTTTAATAGTTGAAGTTAAAGATTTATAGTTAAAGATATTCAAAAAATTTGCAAAAAAAGAAAATGAAAATTTTTGCAGGAAAATATGTTGTCATCGTACAGCAAACAATCTGGTAAACGTTATCATCGACAATCTCGATCAAAAGATAAAATATATATGTATGTCAATTAATTAGATTAATTAAGAATGAAAGATAATGAGTGATATTATTATAAAGTGACGGAAAGTATTTAGAAATGATATCTTATTTGTTATAATAAGTAAACATTAATAAGTACTATATATTAGTAATTTCCATATATTAAACGTTTTTAATAAAATTTTAAATGGAACAGCAAAGAAAAGAAAAATGGCGAAAAGACAAAGAAAGCAAAATCGATAAACATTTAATTGAAATATTATTTATGATTACTGATAAACGATAACAATTACTGATTTGTATAGTTGAATTAATATTTTGATTACTGATCCTTCACATTCTACAATTACTGTAGCTTTTTTAAGAGATAAAATATATCACCGAGAAAAAAGGGATCATGGGAGAAATGCTCGTCATGATTATTCGATTGAAAAGGTTAATTAAAACTTCTTTCTCTTTTTCGGAAATTAAAATTTGAAATAATAAAATACTAGGTGTTATCGATAGTATCAACATTGTATCATTCGAAGTATAAAACACTTGTGTATTCCTTATTCCTTGTGATAGTTGCATGCTTAGTATTCCGAAAAATAAAAAATGAAAAGAAATCATTATCTTATCAATTAACCTGATAAATGAATACTTTAATTAGATTTCTCAATCATTTGGATTTATTATATAAATTTAGGCAATATTAGTTTAATTTTTATTTTCTAAAAATTTTTGTAAGCACACATAAATATACTTGAATTGTATATCTGTCTTTTCCTGATTTGATTTATTTTCGTATCAGGAAATAATTAATAAAACAATAAAATAATGAGGACGACAATTATTTATTTGTTGGTGAGTGAAATTTTTTAATTAATAATTTTGAATAATATT
>NW_018108660.1:2339-7927 GCF_000183805.2 Loa loa | reverse complement strand
CCCACTTTTCGTTCAATATTCCATTGCTCTGGTCGTTAATCTTAATTGAATTTTGAATTTATCTTTGGTCAATGTTTCATTGTTCTAATCAATAAGTTTGGTCGAATTTGATTGAAACTATACGAAAACTGTCACCATCATTAAAACTTTCACTTACTTACGCCATCTCCTCAGTCAGTACATTTATTTCTGATTTGATTTAAATTTTAAGAAAAACTCTTAAATGTAACTGTATGTTCTAATGGATTACATGTCATATGAAATGTAATTAAATCACTGCTTGGAAAACGTGCTTTCACCATTAACGTTATTTTTTGTTTATCGTACTGACCGGACAATATGGGATAATATGCCCTAATTTGAAATTTTTTGTTTTCTTTTTTGTTGGTATCAAAAATTTTATTATTTCATTTTTTTTACCATATTTAACAAAATCATTTGATCAGTTTGCATAAGACATAAAAATGAAATAACTTTTTTTTCAAACGAGAAGAGTCGTACCATTAATACCTTTTTCAGAAATTGAAATTTAGTTTACTGTTGAAATTGAAATCTCAGAGAAATTTAAATTTGCTTTTTTTCTCTCTTTGTTAAAACAAACTATGATTCCTAAATACATTGCTTTCCATTCTTTTATTTTTTTTAAATTAAAATAGTGCCAAGTTTTTTTTAAATATTCTTAGCTAATTAGTGATTTTTGGGTCTTAAGATTATTGACGAAAATATTTATGAAGAAAAAGGGAAGAACAAGACAATTTATTTACTTACTTCTGGCATTCTTGTTTTTGCCGCCAATTAATTACAGTGTATTTTTTCTAAGCAAAATCAATGAAAAAATCATTGCAGCTGACTAAAAGTATTGCGATGAAATAATTTCCTCTTTAATACATTTTACGTGAAATAAAAGTGAAGATTAACAAACTTTAATTTAATTTCGGTTCGATAATTATCGGTTAATCAGGAAGTGATTTGTGAAATTTTAACGAGATATGATGTAAGAGTTTTGAAACTGATAATAAATGATTTGATTAAAATTACTACTAGTTAAAATTAAAACTGCCAAATTAAAGTTAATTAGTCCTGAAATTGAAAATTGAAATATTAATTGAGGTGCACAAACAGTAAGTACAGTGTCGAAATTGCTTCGACAAAATGATTTTCGACTCTATTATCAGATACCATCCTCAGACGAAAATACGATTCCAATTCGCATACCATTATGCTTGGCTTATATGAGTGTTGCAGAAAAGGTAACTAATTCGTTAACTAATTAATACTTTACTACAAAAAAAATCTGTTGAACAAAATTCATAATAACCATTATGGCAATAAAAAAATGTATTTGAGTCAAATTTATTGATTTAAAGAAATCATTTAATTAATTTGAATTTATTTTCGAAAAACAATTAGAAAGGATGTACACTAATTAAACTTTTTTATCTTTTTGCTTTTTCTAAAAATGGCAAATGATTTTAGATCTATCATTTTCCAATATCATGTACAATAGATGAACAAACTGGTAGGGAATCCTGGCGTGTATTATACGGTGATCCAAGGCCACCCTCATTCGCAACATTATCAGCTTTGGTGAAATATCATAAAATTTATTCTTATATGGATCCAAAAACAGGTGCCATTGATACATTTCCGATTTGGAAGGATGCTGTGATTGATTTTGATATAACTGATTAACAATGATATGGGCTGCATCATACGGCAACTTTAATATGACTGTGATATGCAAGTGTATAAATCATACAAATTATCTTTTCTGATATAAAAAACATTTTTCCATGATGCATATTTTACTCGAATTAATTGCTAAAAATTTCCTTTTTGTAATTTTGTTTTTAACCTGTCACAGTAAATTTTTCAACACTATTTGTTTTCGATTTTTTTTAACATATTAAATTAATAATTAGGAATTTTTATTTCATTTGAAATAACAACAATGATTTTGTTTTATATGGAACAAAGTAATAATTTTTTAATGCTCTAAGATTTTTTCAAACATTTGTATATTTTAATTAAAGGCAAAGTTTATAGTTTTGATATTATAAAGTGGCTAATATTTAAAGGTGTAAAGAATTTAAAACAATTGTTTTCTTTTTTAAAACACCTTTTTTTTAAAGGCGAGTCTTTTTCTACTGCAAGTTTTAACACAAAATAAAAAGTAAACTTTTTTTCTTTTTTCGCGAACTTTTGACAAGAGCAAGAATTTCTGGTGTTTTTTTTTTAGGAATTAAAGAGTGAAAGTTCCTAAATACTTCCGTTTTATCAACATTAAGTAAAAATTATTTCTATTGCTTTTTTAGCAAATTTTTGATTTTCCCTTTTTCAAATTTTGTTTTATTCAAAAAAATAGAAGCAAAAGAAAGATATTTATTAAAATTCAAAAAAATATGCAACAGCTTTTAGAACTGTACAAACAAAAATAAATTCTTAGAATGAAACTGTTTATTAAATCATTAAAAGCATATCTTATCCAACAAGAATTGATGAATTTCTGGCCAATAAATTTACCACATTTGTTCATATGTTCTCGGCCAACATTAGCAAACATTTGCGCCATTAGAGGTACAAGCGCTAAACCACGAGTGCTAGAAATGACATCAACATGCCATTCGAGCGCATCTCTTCGACCATCAATATTTTCCACTGATTCCAATGACCCAACTTTTATTTTCTTAAAACCTATTGCAAGTACAACATCTGCATAACCTGAAGAGAAATAAACTTTCCGGAAATTTACTAGTTCTGAAGATTATACGAATGATATAAACTGGTTTATCTAGGATGTAAAGATATTTGTATATAAGGTATATAAGCCATATTAGATTTTGTCCATGTTGTCGCTGATATCGTGACTGGAAGCAAAGAACAATAATCTCCTATGTTGGTTAGAGGATATTGGGCGTTGATTTAGTCTTTTTGTTCTTAACCTTTTTGCTGTTAATTTGTTACATGGATGTCGTAATTGCAAGTACAGAGCCTATTGAGCCTAGCAAAAAAAAAAAAAAGCAATGCACGGAATGGATAAGAAGAATTCATTTTATCCAATAAATACGATAATTCGACAATCAATAATCAAAGAAATTTGCATTTCAGAAGGAAAAACGAATAGAAAGTAGTAGAGATGATTGAGGTTTCTGATATATTTATTATTAGAAGTATGAAACGATTGAGCGGTTTATCGATGGTGCTAATGCTAATGGTCTTGAAAAGCTGCACACTTTTTATCGGCTGCGTAACAACATTTCAGTGCTAGTACTACACTTATTGGTACTATTATTTGCTAATTTACTCTTCGATTCCTTTCATTTTCCTGAAGTAGTTTGTTTTCCTGACAGAAATAAGACGGACTAAGTATAATTCGATCTAAGGCCTTATTTGAGATGGAAAGGAAAATTGTCATCTTTACTGATTTTAAATTTTGTTTTTCCTCCGCATGACATAATTGATATTTTAAGTAATATATGAATGAATGATTAAATTGAAAAGTATCATAATACTCGTTAGAAGAACTTATTGCTGGGCTCAATAGGCTCTGTATTCGCCAGTTAGACATTTACCATAGTAACACTGAATATTGGAAAATCCCCGGTAAACATTGATAACAAAACTTTTTGGTGCTTTATGAGTCATTTGTGCTACTAAATCGGTCTTATTTACTTTGCATTAAATTATATGATGATAAGGGACCTTTTGAACTTACTATCCCAACTAAAAGGAATAGGAGAAAACATAGAAACAACACAACTGGACGTGATGGTAAAATAAGTGACAGAATATTAGAAAACATGGCTAAGGGTTTAAGAAAGAAGTACAGGGACCCAGAATGGACAATGGAAGATACAATTAGATATCAAAAAGAAAAGATGAAGATCGAAGAATCTGAAATGAAACCACCGGAAAAGAAGAGAAGCTTAATAGACAGGACAAAGATACAATGAGCAAGATCACTGGAAAAAGATTCACGAATTGGAAGAGTGGCATCAGACGTTCGACAGTTTGTTCAACAGCGAAGGAGAGAGTATATCTTAACAAAGTGTCACAAAATAAAGGGGGAGGTCGATCACCGCGTGCTTTTTGTGAAAGTAACCATTGCTACGTTGGATGTGACGCATATCCTACTGTTGACGAAAGGATGGAAAGATTAAAGAAATTGGGACATTGTGAATTATGCTTGAAAAACGACCACTTACAAGAAACATGCGTGAGAATAAATTGTTTTTATTGCGGATCTGGCCACAATAGTGCTTTGTGTAGGAAACGCAACGAAATGAAGAAGCAAAGCAAGCATTTCAAAAATGGTGAAGAATCAAAGACAGTGGTGGCCACGGTTGCGGATGACAGTATCTGGGAAACGTATATGATCTATAAAGAAGTAAGATTAATTAATTGAGGTCTGGATTAATTAGGCAGATGAACCAAGAAAAATATCAAAGGCCTTAATTTTCTTCGATACATGAAGTGATTGTAACTATGTTACAGAATCAGTGGTAAGCAAATTGAATTTTAAGCATACATCACCGAGTGTGAGAATGCTAACAGGAATGGTGGGCACAAGGAAATATGAATGCCCAAAGATAACCTTCCGAGTTCAAACACTGTGCGGGAATGTGAAGAATATCCAAGCGTATATTGTCGATTCAATACTCGAACGAATACATATGTAACAATGAAAGAAAGAAACTAGCTGAAGGTAAGTGGGGAAAAACCAAATATATTATTAGGCGTAGAAGGGATTGCAGACTTAGTCATTCGTAATTCCATAATCTGCCCATCAGGATGGATGATTATGTAAACAGAAATAGATGGTAGAAGGAAAACAGAAATATGGAAATAGAAATAGGTGAAATAGAAATAGGTTAAAATATTTCATGCATGAAAATGAAATCATCAATATTTGTTGAGGTAAATTGTCACATTGTCCTCAAAAAGTATTAATTATGATTATCACCGATTCTGCGACTTTTGTTTCTCTGCTCAAAATAGCAAGGAAAGAATACTGTTTTAAAAATTGTTTTATTATTCTTTCTGGATTACTAATCTCGTATAACTGTAATATTTGCTGCTGGTCAATTCATTTTATTGCTCACCTTTCACTAATACATTTCGATCGTTACTCATTTATTCATTTATCATTTATTCATTTATTCATTTATTCGTTACTCATTTATCATTCATATTACTCATTTATTATGTATTTCAGTACGCAAACTCCAAAATATATTATTATCACAAATTGTGTCATTTGTGATAATATAACATTTGCCACACATAACCAATAGAGACTTGAATAGAGGAAGAACAGGACATCTAATTGCAAGATTAGAAAAAATACAAAATAATAAAGATTTTAATAATGCTTAAGAATACAATTCGAAAATAGCCCAATATGTCCCAAAATGTTTGCATTAACAATTGACTAATGCCACAAAAACGAAAAACCGGAAATTTACATAACAATACTACAAAATGCAAACAGAGTTATTCAATACTGCACCTATGGATTAAATATTCCTTTAACCAATGACATTTAATACGAATAATCCGCCAGTTTTAATTTATGCAAATCTTTACGC
>NW_018108660.1:0-1501 GCF_000183805.2 Loa loa | reverse complement strand
ATTTATCATTTATTCATTTATTCATTTATTCGTTACTCATTTATCATTCATATTACTCATTTATTATGTATTTCAGTACGCAAACTCCAAAATATATTATTATCACAAATTGTGTCATTTGTGATAATATAACATTTGCCACACATAACCAATAGAGACTTGAATAGAGGAAGAACAGGACATCTAATTGCAAGATTAGAAAAAAATACAAAATAATAAAGATTTTAATAATGCTTAAGAATACAATTCGAAAATAGCCCAATATGTCCCAAAATGTTTGCATTAACAATTGACTAATGCCACAAAAACGAAAAACCGGAAATTTACATAACAATACTACAAAATGCAAACAGAGTTATTCAATACTGCACCTATGGATTAAATATTCCTTTAACCAATGACATTTAATACGAATAATCCGCCAGTTTTAATTTATGCAAATCTTTACGCTCTCTGTGTAGTCGAAACAATGCCTTTAGCCAGTTTCAGTTTATGCAAATCATCACATTCTCTGAATAGTCCAAAACCGAATTCATCAACTGCCGGTTCAAAGATCGGAAAATGATAATGGAAGAGTGATGAATATAAAAAACAATGTGAAACGCATGAATTAAAAACTGTTTGAAACTTTGGTCGTTTAATTCCAACAATCTGAAATAAAAAGCTTCCATTCGAGCTTTTTTGCCATTTCAAATATTCTGTACTTCGCCTTGTTCTTCACTATATCAATGGCATACATCATTTGGTTCAATCTTCTGCTATGCATCACTTCAGTTCAAAATATTCCAGGTGACTTCCATTGGGTACTATTTGGTAATAGTAATAATAAATTAAAATAATAGTAAATATTAATAATAATAATAAATTGAAGACCTAAACTGATTTCGTCTTATCACAGTCAGCTATTCTGCTATTGTAGGTAACATTAATAGGTAACAAATATAATTTGCTGTTCGTGTAATTTAGTGCCGAATATGTTAATTAAGTGATCTAAACAATAGTTTTAAGAGTTTCAGAAGTGTGTCATTTTTTTAATTTCATACGCTTTCAAATATTTAACATGGTATTTTAGAATAGTGTTCAACTAAGAAATTATAAACAGGAAGTAGTAGAACATATTTTTTTTGACAATAAATTTTTGGGTGTTATTTGGTAATAACAATAAAAAATTGATGACCGAAACTGATTTCGTCTTATCGCATTCAACCATTCTTCGATTATGAGTAACATAATAGGTAACATTAACATCAATATTTCTATTTGAAATATGCACAAAAACGAGTTAAAAGAGTCTTGTGATCTAAGTTAATCAAAATAGGATGTGATAAGTTTATTTAATGACCTTAATATTTTCGTGATCAATTTTCAAATTGGGTCAATTAATTTACCTGATTGAGTAATAGAAAAATTAGATATAAACACAAATATGATAACAGTTATTTTTCAGATGTGAAAAAATACAAGTGTCCACATATCAACTGTAATGCAACCATACGGGGCA
>NW_018108659.1:40198-42246 GCF_000183805.2 Loa loa | reverse complement strand
ATTCCTCCTTCGTAGTTTCAGTTAGACCTAAGCGATTGGCTAGCTTTTTGATACAAAAGATGATTGAGAACCTGGATCAATAATACCAAAGCTTCTTCTTGAATCTCCAATTGGTTTGGATTAACTGCTTCAATTTCTTTGCATATTAATAAAACCTTCCTACCTTCATGGTTGATGGATTGATTTAGTGAATTTTGTAATAATTGTTGAATTTGCTTCTCTTTTGTTGACACCATTGTCAATAGATCCATATTTCTTGTAGCACAATGCCGTATTATGTTCGCCTTTACAGTGGAAACAGATACGCTTCTTTTGTTTGCAATTACTTGTTGCATGGTTCATGCGGAAACAGTTCGTACATGCCTTGAGCTCCTTCAGGCGTTCGAATCGTTTTTTAACCGTCAGGTAGTTTGGGCATTCATTATTCCAATGGTTTTTGTTACAAAATATGCATGGTCTTTTTCCCACGCTAAACTTTCTCTTATTACTTGACTGAAGGTTTCCCGCCTCCGATTGTTTTGTTATGAATAAAGCGGAAGTTCCTTTCCCCCTTTGATAATGAAATTCCTTTCTTAAATTTGGTTCCTGACGGGAAATTTGATTTCTATTAACCTCTTCATTTCTCAGGATTAATGTCATTAGAAATTTTCGTAAATTATTTACCGTCCAAATTTCCTTTTCTGTTTTCATCTGATAAACTTTATCCAAAATCCATGGCGGTAGTCTGTTCTCAATCATTACTTCAATACTGGAGTGTTCCAGATTCTCCCCCAACGCTTCTAGCTGTCGAAGAATTTTCTCCATTGCTTCGATTCCCTTTTTCCATTCTTTGTCGTTCCGTTGAATGGAATAAAATTCATCATATAACGATTTCTTGATAGCAGCAGACTTACCATACTTATCGATTAAAACCTGTCTCATTAATTCATAATTTTCTGGAGCTACCTCAAATCCTCTGATTGCCTCCAATGCTTCTCCTTTTAAACATGAAATCAAATAAGTAAGCTTTTGGATGTTTGGAATTTCCTGAAGATGTATAGCTGCATTAAAGCTATTCCAAAATTCTCGCCACAGCTTTAGATCTCCACTAAAGGTGGGCAGTGGTAACTGTGGTAAATTTATGGTTGAATGGCAGACGGATGAAGGCTTCACTATTTCCTTTTCTTTTTCTTTAATAACCATAGACTTTTCTTGTTGAAAGGCTGATTCTAAGTCCTCATAATATGAATTCAATGTAGTAATAGTTTCCTTACAATTATTAATCATGTGTAAAATACCTTGTTTATCGTTGACCATTCCCTCGTATTTTCCTTCTTCTTCTTTCTTTGTTGGTTTGTTCGCTTGTTGTATAAGGTCCAACCATTTTTGGTTGATTGTTTCCAATGTACCAACATATAGTTCGAATCGCTTAATTTTATCCTTCACGATCCGTTTCTTAATTTCATATTGCTGTTTCTGATCTTTTAGCGGCTTGTCTCGATCGGGTAATGACAAGTCAAGTTTCTTGACTTCATCCAGGAGTTCGATTACTCTACCAATTGTTGGTTGTGCTGATTGATTGAAAGAGATCGACATTATGACCCCTACCGGCGGCACCATAAAATTTCTGTCGTGAAATTTTTCTTCTGTGGATAGTCCAATGGATTATTTGTGTTGCGTGGAACCAACTCGTATGAAGAAGGGTTTATTCGTCTCTGCTATATCACAAACAAAAAAAAGCAGTAAAATTTGACAAGCTTATATATTAGGAAGTGGGTGTGGTTTTTTCCTAATTATTCAAACATTTAAAGAGATGTTGATTCGCATACATCGGAATTTGTGAGAATATTGTTATCAGATGTAAATTGGATAGATGAGAACCATGAACACAAAGATGTTAATTTGAATAACTAATGTAAGCAATTGAAAAGAAAGGCATTTCCTTTATACAAGGATAAAAAACATGGGAATGTGAATTTAGACAGATGTTAAGATGAGATAATTAATGAATCATGAATCATGAATCATGGAAAGCATTCCCATCTTATACAAAATTTATTTTAAATTTT
>NW_018108659.1:29359-39889 GCF_000183805.2 Loa loa | reverse complement strand
TGACAAGCTTATATATTAGGAAGTGGGTGTGGTTTTTCCTAATTATTCAAACATTTAAAGAGATGTTGATTCGCATACATCGGAATTTGTGAGAATATTGTTATCAGATGTAAATTGGATAGATGAGAACCATGAACACAAAGATGTTAATTTGAATAACTAATGTAAGCAATTGAAAAGAAAGGCATTTCCTTTATACAAGGATAAAAAACATGGGAATGTGAATTTAGACAGATGTTAAGATGAGATAATTAATGAATCATGAATCATGAATCATGGAAAGCATTCCCATCTTATACAAAATTTATTTTAATTTTCGCGACTTTCGCGACATTGGCATCTCATTTATCGGAAAAAGAAACTGAACTGATATCAAGCGGAGAAAAGGAATGGTTGATTGAGAATTCAACAGATGAAACATCACCACCATATCACATTAAGGGAGATTGACTTCTTATCTTGCTAATCATATTTTCCTGCAAAACCCTGATTGATAAAATAAAGATGTCATTAGCAATCAGCACTGGTTTTCTTGAAATATTTGTGTCAACTACAACATATACCGGGATATTCGCAGTTTCTGTAAGCAGGCAAGTTAGCCATTTTTCGAAATAATTTGCTTCTTCTAATTTCGTTTTAATTCTGGACGATGTCTTTATCGAAAGCAAAACCCTATCAAATTTGAGCCTTTCCTTCCAGCAATAAAAATATGAAGATAAACATTTGTTGAATTCAGTTACAAAAACATTTCTCGAAATTTACGATCTTTTCTACTCCTTGAATTTCTTCGCATAAATAACTGAGATAGATCATCGACAAAAACTATTACCAGACTGTTACCATGAAGGTTATTAAAGGAAAGAATGTCTAAAGCAGTCTTTATTTATAATTTCTCTTAAATACAAAAAGTATCAAGATAACATCATCTCGTACTGATGTGGAGAGTCCAAAATCTCCTACATTTCCTAGATGAATTCTTGAAATAAACAGGGATTTCTGATTAATAGGGTTTAAAGAGACTATTGCTCATCATTTTACAGATCTGATAAGACCATTCCGGATGAGGCTAAGCAATAAAAATGGAATCACGGTTAACCCCATATGCAGGTTAATATTGCTTAAGGACAATGAATGTAGAAAATGATGTTTTAATTGGAAATACTTAGAGGAGAAAATTCCTCGTGTACCATTCGACGCCGCCCGAGCAGGTATTTCGTTGTTAATTCCATGCAAGTTCTACTTATCTACCGCAGTGAACGGTGAGGATCACATTTGCACTCGTGCAGTCAATCAGTCTTTATTTATGAAATCAAATATTCAGTTAAAAAATGCTCTTCAAATTTTAATCGAAAACCAGCTGGAAATAAACTAAACCCAGATGCTCGGTTCATAACGCCTCATCTTCCTCTTTTTTGAATATTCCCTTCCAATATCCTGACGTAACTTCACCAGTTCCCCTTCATCAATAACATCTAGAAACTTTATTATAGTCCGGAAAATTTGCAAAAATTACAAAAAAATGTACCGCTCAAATGTTTTGAGTAACATAACTGAAATATATCCCTGTTATCAAGAAATAAATCAAGATGCAAATGCGTTAAAAAGTATACGTTGAACATGTCATACTCAAAAATGACGATTCAAAGATCTTCAGCGGTGAGTTGTTTCAAGGACATTAAAGTTACACTTTATGTAATCTGAAGCATCCTAAACCGAAAACAAAAAAATACCATGAAGAATGCTGTACACATCACCGGGATTTTGAAACACATAATCATTTCAAACCATGTATAATAATTTTTGTAATACATACAAAGTGACAAACACGCACACATAGAGACACACACACAGCGCTAATCGTAATGCTAAACACGGAACAAATGAAAATATTTTGAAATCGAAAAAAAGGCTGCCTGATTTTTTTCCAAGACCACTAAATCAAACATATTAAAACAAAAAAAAAAAGAAAAAAAACGAGAAAGATGACAGATCCCTTTATTAAAGATTTCGAGACCGCACTTGATCAGAATTCCCGCTTATTTCCGACTTTCGAATCCCCGTCATTAATCTGCTATAACAGTTCGGATATTGGATGGGTAATGTTACGGAGCATACGTAAAGAATTTAGCAAAAAATTCAAGTGAAAATGAAGTACCGAAAATTCACTTAAATCCTGACAGCATATATGAAAGACCCTCTGCTCATTTAATTACACATTTTGATCCATAGAACTGATTGTAAATCATTTTTCAGATAAAATGCAGACTCTGGAAAGTGGGAAGGATCTCTGAAAACAAATAAAGATGATATAAGGCTGAAATAAACAAGGGAAAGAAAACAAAAGAACTAGCGAATCTAATTAAACAACAAAAAGGATCCTTCCAATCCTGCCAATTGCGACAAAAAAGTTGGCAAGATTCCTCAAATCAATTGAAGACATAAGATAAACCTGATTGGGACCCAGAACTCCGGTTCCACGATGGTAACGATTTTATCAAACTGCACACTTAACCGGGAAGCAAATGAGCTTAATAAATCTCCCCTGAACTCCAACTGTAGACTAACACATACCTAGATGACGAGGCCAGATTTCCAGACACCCTATCCACCTAGGAAACTGTCAGACTTATCCAGAATCTGGTTCAACTTAGCATCCGAAGTTCACGAGTTTTCATGAGAATTCCTAAATAGGCAGTTCTTGTACTGTCAAAAAATTCATCGAATCCAAAAAGTGACAAAAAATTTAAAGGTATACTACAAATTTTCCCTGAGTTGACAAAAAATCTGCATCTAACTTATATAACACATTTTCCATAAGAATAAAGAATAAACAGGAAAGAACGGAAAGAATTAAAATATTTCCACCAATTAACCAAAAGAAGCAAAAGAAAAACACACAGCTCTACTATACATGAGGCAGAAAAAATATATCACTTTAAGAAGTATTTTCTTGCAGATAAACAGAAAAATAAGGACAAAGAAGCCTTGAAAATATTCCAGATAATCCAAACTCCAGAAAATGGATATTTCCCAAATAATCTCCGGTAAATAGCACAGGGTACATAAAATGATTCTTTGCGATGGACAATTGTAACAGCGCTAAAATTTCAATTAAACAGTTTCGAAAAGCAAGAGGAATACAGGAGAAAGAAAAATTATGTGCATTATGAATATGAAACACCAGGAGAATATCATATTCAAGCGATACACAAGTAACACGAACAAAATAACCGGAAAACTCTTTCTTGAAACGAAAACTAACCGGACAATTTTCACCAATCAGATTTGAAAAAAAAAAACTGCAGAAATATTACAGAAATGACATAGACTGAAAAAACCTATATATAAACGACTGTATGAAACCGATGTAAGGCCATATCATATCTAAAAATAGTAGATTTAAACCGCGAATAAGCTAATATTAGTGGTAAAGCTAAATGACGAAATTAACTTACTCAAACTGTGTAAGGTAAGCTACATATGATTATTACAATTATATATAAACAAATGGTTGAATGCCAAAAATGGCTCTGCGTTTTAATTAATTCGGTTCACTTGTAGCTCATTCGCAGCTAAAGGTTAAAAATAAGCATTTCTTTATTTATGTATATACATATATGTATATGTAAATAAATTGTTATATACATATATATATACATATATATGTAGAATAAATTGTACTAAGGATGAAGAGGCAGCACTGTAAGTACTGTCAGTGGGAAGGTTTTTGCAAGATAGTAAGCAGTTGGGAAGGACAATGTTTTCCCGAGATTTAAATTGACTGTTTCTTCATGAGTGCAAAATAATAAGTGATATCATGATGACAATGCGGCAGTCTCCTGAAAGAATAATAAAAAAATGTCGTTTTTTGCAAATCATAATCAGTATAAATAATGGAAGTGCTGTTGCAAGAATGTACTCCGTAACGATGACAATTTTATCCTAGAACTTGGCAACTAGCGTTTGGATTCCCAGGTAGGAAGGAGGAAAATGAGGATGTTCACACGTAATCCAAACCTTTTTTTGGCTTGAATTTTTCTAGTTCCGTTATTTTTTGTGCTGATTCCTTCACTTAGCAATCTATAGAATCACGGCGGGTAGAGTATACATTACACTACCTACTGGACCATATATTAAACATTAGCAATAAGTCTGAAATAATAAGCCTTATTAAACATAAACCTTACCATTTAAAATTTTTTCCACTCTCTTATTCCTCACCAAGATTTTTTTCCACTCCATTATTCATCATTTCTTTTATTCTATTATTCTACTGATATTTCGAATAAAAAACGAATTTATTCATTTTCTGTGGAACTTATTCCAAAACATTAAAGAAAATTAGTTCTCTTTAAATCATAGAAAATCATGCCTTCCTGAATGCAATTCATAATTTTCAAAAATGAAGACAAGGAGCAATAAAAAAATACATGGTCATATACCGCACAGTCTAATGTTATTGTTACTCTATACAAAGAATAGATGGCTCCCAGTACCTGTTTCAGAAGAGTTTTTTGCATATCAGAAAATGATTCACATTCTTCAACTATCATTTCCTCGTCTTCACCCGCTCCAGCAGTACCACCTGTACCTCTGTTGTCTTCTTTCCCAGTAGGAAGCACCATGACATTATTACTAATACGATGTCCATCCCCAGAACCAATACCAGCACCAGTTGTTGGTATTGGAGTTGAAGTTGGATTTCGATTCACGTTCATTGCCTAAAAATATAAGGAGTGGAAGAAATCAAAGAAACAAATTTAAAAACAAGTAGCACCATTACTACACCTCTATTATCTCCTCTATGGAAGATAAGTGCATGAATCGTCCTGAAATAAAATTCAAGATATAGAGAGCTTAAGGATATCTATGTCATATAAAAATCAAAAAATTTTTTTTCTGATGTTCTGATGTATACAAACATCAGACCTGTAACCAGTTAAGGACGATTTTATTACTCTGAGTGATATTCGCCGGTAACTGCGACTCATTTAAGGACACACTGGAAAATGAAAGGAGTGATGTTGCATCAGTAAGTGTTGATGCTGCTGCAGCAACCACTTTGTTTGGACCGTCTATTGCTGCAATTTTTATTACTGATAAAACGAACAATAAGGACAATGGAATTTTCATCTTTCATACCATTGTGATGATCTCAGTGTTACGAAATAGGCTTAACTTTACGACAATCATAGTGCTCAGTGAAAGTAAGCTAACAACATTAAAATGAACGCACTTACGAATTGATCCTCATCAAAAGGGATCACCATGGTTGCTGAAATGGATGAGAAAATTGCAATGAGGAAACAAAGGAAGCTCTCGCTGCAAATAAGTGAAACAAACTGTTTATTGCTTCGGCAGGAGAAAACTGTTGATTATTTTCACGATTCTGATTATTCGCAACGACACATTTTCGCATATGTTTCTCTAGTGTTGAATGTACCGAAAATGGCATTTGACAAATGTTACAGTGATAAGTTTCCTGCAGAAAAAATACATTTTATAGCATAGGTAAAAAGACATAACAATGTAACCTTCCAACTTTTCAACTTCCCAACTTCCTCTTTCGAAAATTTTAGGTCATTTAATGAAGTTGATTGGAACAAGGAAAGTCCTTGGAAACTTTGTTTTAAAAAACTAATATTATCATATAAACGACATGACAGGATAATACAATTTTCAAGTAACTAAATAACAGTTTCTGAACATGCATGGATTACCATCAATTGGATATCGAAATTAACAAACTGATTACAAACCTTTCCCTGCTGGCCATGAGTTCGCATATGCCGAGTCAATTTACTACTCTGTGCACAAGCATACGAACACAACCGACATTTGTAAGGCTTTTCTCCAGTATGACTTCGTAAATGGACAATCAGATTAGACCGATTCGTGAAAACCTTGAAGCACAAAAACACTAGTGAATCAAGTTTAACAAATCTGGAATGAGGTGAAAAAAGACGCTTAACACCAATATATTACTTGCAGTATTTAAATCCTGAAAGGGAAGGAATTCAACTAACTCTTTAGAAAAAACAGTAAAATAAAATAAGTGTACTAATCTCACACTTTCCTATGATTGCTTTGTAGTAAAAAAAAACCACAGAACAGAAGGTAGGAATTCAGAGCATGCGGCTTGATGCATGAAGTTAATATTCGCAATTTTCGAATTAAAAACAATTCCTTTCCTATACTACTGATGAATTTGAATCAATTTCAGTCTTTTAAAATAATTCGAAAGTCCGCATACTTTGCAACAGAATGTGCAGCGATCCTTTTTAGCATTTGTATCACGACGTGCCGCTGGCTCAGCGAACGCTAGATCATCGCCGTCCACAACATTTAGCAAAGTCGCTTTTGTATCCTCATTGCTGGAACGAACATATAAAGAAATTAACTATTCATAGAATTAATGAAATCGAATTGTAGGAAAAAGGAGGAAAGATGAAGACATTTCTTTTACTACTGCATCTTTCCACAAAGTACTTCCAGCAGTTTTAAATGACTTTTTTAACAGGTTTACTTCCTGATCATAAACTGCTTTCTCTCTTCAATCGCCCTTATTTGACCATCTTGCATCAGAACAAGAATTTTAATATTTTTCATTGCCTGTGAGTTTGAATTTTGGCGCTATTAATGAGTTTGAATCAATTTAATTTTTTAAAGTTACTCGGAAGTTTGCCAATTTTGTTACCGAATATGCAACGATTATTTTAACATTATGACTATTACCCACAATGTAACTATGCAACTATAACTTGCTCCCAAACAGTTCTTTCTTACCAAGACTTTGGTTAGGCAAAGGTCTAAAGATGTTAAAAGACCACTGCCCCACAAAGATTTCGACATATCTCCACATTATAAGTACAAAAGAAGCTCATACTTACAAACCTCTCATCATCCAACCTCGACAGTTTACCGTGCAATGGAGCCCCAGATGGTGTTGCTGGCGAAAGCGCTTCAGAACCGTTATTGGATCGCTGCCTTTTGCCCCCAAATGTCCCTAAACCATTCCAAGGTCCCTGCTTCACACCTGGACTGGACAATTGATCCTGTGTCGCAGTATCGGACCTACTAAAACCAGCTAATCCAAGTGACTGTGTTGCTGAATTTGGTGCCACAGGTGACGGTTCTTCAGGGCTGCTGTAAGACAGTAAGTAAAAAACTGGTATTGATGTTTGGTACTAAGAGATGACGAATATTTTGCCTCCTTTCCCATGTAAAAATTTTCACTCAACGTCCTCTTTGCTTAAGGAAATGGGAGAATGATCACTACAGGTAAGAGTTGCATCACTGTAATTAACTATAACGATTTCAATTTCCAGAACTCGATAGAAATAACCTTGTGATTTTCGTGATTGCATTAAAAGCACTCCCATTGTTGTTCGTGGGGGTAACTGATGGACTCCCAGCACCAAGCAAATAAGATGCAGCATTATTCAACGAGAATTGTGCATAATATTCCTGCATCAAGGCCAACATGTTGGGTATATTCGGTTGCATCCATAAATTCTGCAAATTGAAATCAAAAGGAAAAAAAAATAGCTTGGGATATACATATTAGTGTAAGATTTCTTAAATTGTGTTTTTTAAATAATATTATGGTCAAAAGGTTGTCTTTTTGTATCGTTTTCATCTCCCTTTCTTTAGTGTTCACTCATATTGAAAAGGATCTATTTCTATATTTCTGTTTTTCAGTTCCTTTTTTTGGTAGGATTACTTCTGTTTATTTTTCGTAAACACAAATATAAACTCCTTCAACTGCCATCTAAAAGACAATACAGGTAAAAAGGATCAACAACCTGCAAAGAGGGATGCTGTTGTTGTTGTTGTTGTTGTTGTTGCTGCTGCTGCTGTTGCTGCTGCTGCTGCTGTTGTAAAGCAACTGCAGCCAATGTAGCGGCGGTAAGTGAACTGGAAACATTATTGAGAGCTGAACCAGGAAGAAATGGTGTAGTTGAAGCACTCGTTGATGTGATACCATTACTTGAATGCTCTTCATCGGTATTCTCTGACTGTTGTGTTCTGGAAAATATGACAGAAATTACCTAGTACATATTTAAGCATTCAATTGCATCATCCTAGGCACATCACTATTAACGTCTAAACAAATACAAATTGAAAATTTGAATTTTCGATACCTTTTGATACCGGTAGCTTTCAGGTGCTCGTTAGTTCTAGAAGATATCGCGGTCGGACTTACTACACGGCGTAAATCAGTCAACGGTTCGCCTGAAAACAAACACACTTTTCTGCATTTTCAGAAAGTCAGCTTCACGTACTTGGCGTACTGTAACGCATCAACACAAAAAAGTTGATCACGTTTGAGAATAATGGAGCACAATTACAAAATCACTATATCGTGAAGTATGCTCCTGAACACTTCAGTGTTCTTACTTCTGGACTCACAGTAATGAATATGTATTCAGTACAGGAAAAAGCCATCCAAAATTTGAATTGGTTCAAGCTAATTTCTGAAAAAAATTTCTCAATGGTACCTGCTTTCTCAGCAATCTCTTTCAGCCGTTCGGAGCAAAATGCATTCAGACTGAAGCCACCTTTACCTGAATTATCACACCAATAATGTGGATATAACTTACAAGTTTTGGAGGGCTAAATTTAAATTTAAGACATTTGAAATCATTCTTGCCTCCCACTAGAATTTTGAAAACCTGATAAAATTTTGCGTACAAACCATTCAGTTTGTTCTTCGTGGTGGAAGTGGTGAACGGACTTGCGAATGTGAGAGATGGTGGATGTACTGATGTTTTTGGCGTTAATAACGATGACGATGAAGATGAAGACAAAGATGAGGTAATTACCGTCGATTTTGGTAGTCCCATTCGAGGCATACATGGCATTTCCTCCTGCAGGTAACATATGTAAACATATTACAGAAATGAAATCATTAAATAATGTCCCGTTATTATACGAAAACTGTGACACGAGAAAAAAATCCCAGTACTGGGTAATACTAGTGAATGAATTCCGATAACAATGAAGATACAATCACAATCTGAAACAACTGTAGTTATTATCTACAGCTATCCACTGAAATACATATTTCAGACTACTGACAGATAAAGTTATAATGCACAAGTGTCTTGACACATATAATACACATGACTGATCACTTGCAGGTTATGCTTCCCACCTGCTTTACAACACCATCATGCAAGTTATGATAGCAGCAAGGAGGATATAATGTGATAACCTATTAAAAACTGATATACGTGCTTTATAAAAAAAAAAAAGAAGAAGGAAAAGGTTAACCTCACAAATACGAAGTCCATGAGCAATAAAGACATGTTTCAGCAGATTCCAAACATCACTGCATACATGTTTACAAGAATGACAGGTTAACGATCCTCCTCCAACCAAAGATGCATTATTTTGTTTTGTATCTAAAAATGATTTATATAAATTTTTATAGTCATCATTCTGCCCAGCGAAGATCACAAACCAAATCCCTGAAAGTTAATTGTCCATTAAAAACTATGAGCTTATTATAATGGCTGCCACAATCGAAATTTGGCACAGGGTTTTTATAATTATAAATACGAATGAGAGCGCAACTTCCATTAAATCTATTAATGATAAATTTTAGACTGTTTATTTTTCTTCTTTTTAGATGCATTTTACATGACTATGATTTACTACCATATGTAATCATATATCACTTGAGCAGACCTATCCTACGGTACTGTAAACAGCTTGCAAAACACAGAGACCCCCTTAACTAACTGCCTCTACACATAATCTAGCTGGGCATTCAAGAAAAGCTTGGATGCAATTAAAATTACAAAAACGTTATAAATTCTACCCTAAGGAAACAATATATAAGCGGAGCAATTTGAAGTATATTGAAGCAAATAAATAAAATAATTATATCCACAACTGATTTACTCCCTTGAAAAGGACAACAAGATGCTCAGCAAGTATGAGAAGAGCTCGAATTTTTGCAAAGTGCGGAATACTGCCTAATTTATTGTCCACTTCCTCAAAGTATTATTTCATTCCACTTCCACAGTGATATCAAGAGTGAACGCGGTTACTAAAGCACTAAACTAAAGTAATATTTAGTATTTCACAGAAATCTTTACCTTAGCTCTGTCATATACCAAATATACTTAACAGTTTAACAAAATCCCGATCTTATCAAAGCTCTTTCAACTTCAAAAAAGCGACATCCATTATTAATACCTATATAGCAGTTTCTCTTCGCCTTCTCACTGATGTAAAGCTAGCAAATAACCGAATATGGAACAGAATAGTGCAATAGAAATCGCTTGTAAATTCCAACAGAAGCACACACAAACACATACGCCTATTTAGGTATCCCGTATAAAATTAGATTAATTGGTATGAGATATTACAGAGGTGTTTTTTGTGTAGTAAACATATACTTCATATATGTTACTGTTTTTAAACTTGAAAGACTGATGAATAGCTCTTTTCATTCTTCCAAAGTTTTCATTCAGTCTCCTCTAATGTGTTTTGGATGCTTGGAGACATAAGATAGGATAA
>NW_018108659.1:23335-29292 GCF_000183805.2 Loa loa | reverse complement strand
CGAATATGGAACAGAATAGTGCAATAGAAATCGCTTGTAAATTCCAACAGAAGCACACACAAACACATACGCCTATTTAGGTATCCCGTATAAAATTAGATTAATTGGTATGAGATATTACAGAGGTGTTTTTTGTGTAGTAAACATATACTTCATATATGTTACTGTTTTTTAAACTTGAAAGACTGATGAATAGCTCTTTTCATTCTTCCAAAGTTTTCATTCAGTCTCCTCTAATGTGTTTTGGATGCTTGGAGACATAAGATAGGATAACCACCAAAAAAAAAAACAGTCCGGGATAATCATGTGAAGTTGCAAAAAGCAAATTTCATTCTGCTTGATGGAAAGAAGGCACTCGAAATATCAGTTTTTGTTAAATAAGCAAATATTCGATGAGCAAGCTTTTTTTTCGCATAATACAACCTGCATAGAAAACAGTTGTTCTGTATCGCCACAGAATGATAAGTCAGTATTGCTATCCTTAAATGCTATCTCTGCCTGAAGGCAGCTAACCAACAATTGTTTCATATACTTCTCGTCTTTCCTGATATTGACGATTCGTTTTCAAATGTTTGTTGGTAATCAAAGTTCACATCAATTTTAGGATTCACAGCAGAACAGGGAAAACAAAAGTGATAATAGCTGATAAAATGACAGAAACAAACTTCCCCTAATATTCACATGCCTAAACATCAGTTACATGTAATTCTTTAAATATTGCTGCAAATATTCAATACTGATATCTTAATCAGCCAACGCTAGACTATCTTTGACGTGAAAGGCGAAATCTTGCTTGAAGCATCTGTTTTAATGCTAGCATCAAAAATTTTCAAAAAATCCACAAGAGTATATTGTGAATTATTAGAAAGTCTATCGAAATAAATGCGTGTTGCAGAAAATCTTTGCAAGCAACAATCCCGCAGGTATTTTAGAATGAAGCATATTAAGTAACTATGAAGCAATGAATACCGCTATCCCGCATAGCATAACGACTTTACCATTCTCATTTAATCTTTGTGCATTTTTTATGAATGCAATTAATATTTAGTCACGGAGAATATAACTGGTCTGCACAGCAAATGGAATCGTCAGTTGTGCAATATCCGGTCTTTTCAATGATAACATTTGGGTGCTGTGGTCGTTATGATAGAAGGGCAAGCAAAACTTGTTTTCGTGTTGATGGCCAATCGCATCCCATTTATCTTCTTTTATTTCTGCATGTTATGAACGGAAAAAAAGTGTACCAAAAGAAACTAAAATCAGCCGAAAAGTTTTCAGTCAGTCAACCGCTTAAGTATCAAAAAAAAGGAAAAGAAGGTCCAATTTGTCGCAATCAGAATCTTAGTACAATGTAGAGAACGATTAAAACACTCTATTTTAGCGAACAGTTTTCAATTAAAAATAATTCCTAATGAATCTTCGTTCGTCCTCTAACCTTCTATTTCCTTGCAAGAAAAAAAAATGTTGGAATATGTATTCAGAAGTACAGCTAAGCATATAAAGTAGTAAAAAATACACTTCAGTCACGGGTTTTCATACCGATATTTTTGTTAAAACCCGTCCAAACAATGCTAACATTGTATCAACGCCTCTTTTACTTCTCTATGATTGTCTCTGCACTCTTCAACAATCAGTCCTGTTATTCGTGCAGTATTGTTGAAAGGTCAAGTCACTGCAGCTGTCCTTTTTCCAAAAATATGAAAAAAAACCCGCTTATTTTCAAGTGAATACCAGTCAGTTACTAATAGAGAACTAATGTACATGGAAATGAGAAACGATGTAAGTGTAAAATGGAGATATAAAGGCACACGAAAAATAAACTGCCATCTCAGCTAAAATTTGCACCCCGAAAAATTTTGTTCATCCAGCAATTGAGTGACTAATCTATAATCGACCAACGGGGTAATTACTCTACTGTCATACAATAAGACTTATATACCTCCAGTCATAAAATAAATCAGTCAACAGTAAAGCTCTATTCGAACATGACAGTATTAAATTTCGCAGTAGTTCCATTTTTTTTCAAGGATACGAAGCAGAAGATTCACTGATTGCTGCATTCTGTGTCTAAGAATGGTCAAGCATACATAACAATTATTCTTGTCCAATTTTCAGAAAAGTGATTTTGTTGAATAGCAAGCACTTCACTTTCAAAGCAATGATGCGATGCAATGGAGAAGAGGGTGACAGACATACATATGACATAACTCTAACATTCAATTTCTAACATTTGTGGACTACTCATTTCCTCTTCCTGTATTTTTCCAACAGACAAAACAAAACTATCTCCGAGGAAAAAAATTTAAATCTAGTAATTAAATAAATTTCGAAATTTCTTCCATACTTCTTCAAAAATTGCATTACTAATTGTTTTTCACACTATAATTTTGTTACATGAATGAAATTTCAGAATGCTAAACGAGAAATAATATCGATTTATTTATATTCAATGCTTAACTCAAAATCCACAACGTATTCTAGATAAATTCTCATAAATTTAGAATATATTATGGATTTTGAGCTAAACATTGTGTGAAATAAATCAATCCTATTTCTCGTCGTAACGTTCTAAAAATTCATTAATGCGCAATGAATTATCCCCTGAAGATATCATCATTATCAACATATTTATTATCAACCATTCACACAGATGTAAATTCCCGATGTCTTTTATCTCAGTAACTTGAGACAAAAGAGGAAAGAAATCTTCCATAGCTTTCACAGTAATAACTTATGCAAATTAGAGGATCGTAACGGCAGTTCATTGCTTCGTTAACAATACCAAAGGCCATGAAAAAAGCAAATGAAGGAATGCCCGATTCATCAACCGAGTAATAAAATGTATACAAAGGATACGGGCGCATATTTTTCAGAACCATAAAAAATTGTCGCTCAAAGCATGACAGTTTGTAAATTTTACATAATTTTGTCCTTTGATATAAGTAATAAGTAGTAAAGAACATGATAATGTACTTACCTAAGGTATCCGTATCTGTAGTAGCATCAACCCTATCGTTACGTTTTTCCTGACCTTCACTAGTTGGCAACATAAATGAAGCACTTTGATCATTACCATATGATGGAATGCAGCGGGAACATGAATCACTCAAATCCTCAAAAAAGTTCAATTGCGTTAAATCTTAAATGTAAAAGCCCAGGAATACATAAGATGTCATAGTCATAGCAGTATACAGACATCGTAGTAAGATGCACAATACCAGTTGCAAATGACGAAGTGTTTTTAACCATAGATACAGAGCAATTGTAGAAACTATTTAGCAATCCGGATTAAAATTACTTACTGCGGATGAATGACAGCAATTGACCAGAAGTCGTCGACGACCGGGCCGAAGGGTTTCGCTGGATGGATGAGTTGGCGATATATTAGCAAGGAACTCGTCCAATGGCGTCCGTTTATTATTATCACAACGTGAAATCTTGAAGGACAACAATTTACAAATTTTAAATATGGTATGTTCTTCAACAGCTTAATGCTGATGCAAATCCAAAATATTCTTGATAAACTGCTTTTATCAGATACCACGGTAATTTTTTGGCCTTCTAACACTTCCACAGCACTCGTCGGTATTCCTCGTGCGCTTCATTTAATCATTTACCGAATATTAGTGAATTTAAACAGATACATCTACGAGAAATGTTTCAATGGAACTTACCTTGTGTTCGACGAATTCCACAAATGTTGATAACGAAAATTCTGCATGACAGTCACCGCAAATGATACGATCATAATGGAGAGAACTTCTGGACTGTGGAACCGCAACGGCATCATCGCTACAATTCTCACTAGGTGAAGCTTCCTCATCGTCCCGCAATGTCACCACATCCTTCATCTCATGATCCACATCTACGCACGAATCGATGCCACTGTCAGTGGATGCCAGAGGTATGCTTCCTTAATTATTTAAATGCTGAGCTCAGGGCAGGAGTTTTCCATTTCGCTTCGACGAATAATTCATTTTAAGAGAATTATTACCAACTATTTAAATACCATTTAACCTTTAAAATTCTAACGGCTCACGGAACTGCAGAATTGATCAGTTAAATGCATTTTTTGGTGCAAACCTTATTTTCTAAAGGATGAAAACCAGAGCTTACCGTCGGATTTATTCATAGCTGCAATGGATGGAGTAGGCTGAGTGATATCATCATAGACTTTCGGTAAGAACAATTCATTTTCGATCATGACATTAGCAATGCTACTAACGAAAGCAGTAGTAGTAGTGGTAGTAGTAGCAATAGCAGATGACTGCTGGTCATTACATTTGCCGGTTACAGAAGTACTCATTGTTCTACCGCGTTCTGCCACCCTGTCTACTTTTACGGTACTGCTACTGTGATCATTACCATTTACTACACTTTCTTTAACCGTTGCCGGAATTAGTACTGGCCGGCTTATTGCAGGTTTACGTCCACGCCTGATGTAATTTGAATTATCAGCCTCTAAATATTTGTGAAATTTTTGATAAATACTAAAAAAATTTTAGCGGTGAACTTAGGATTCACCATCATTTCTTCATGGAAATCAAAAATGAGTTTTGAAAATAAAAAAAAATTAACCACTTCAAAGAAGTTACAAAAGTTAGCAAAAGCGATGTAAGAGTGCTTTCATTAAGATAAAACTGTAAGGGACAAAAAAACTTGGAAAAAACTTGAAATTTTAATTATCATGATAAGTAGTTGGAGTTATTAGCACTGTATGATAAAGATTAATTGTTGATTATTGGAGGAAACGAAGTTTATCACTCTAATTTTCCAAGACAAAAAGAAAATAAGCCCGAAGAAGAACCTCCAGAGATTGCTCAGTTGATAAACACAGAGTCCATCTGTGATAAATCATTTTATTTCAGAAAATATATTTTCAAAAATACGCGTTTATTCTGTAATTGATATCAAATATTTGTAACCCTCAGCAGAAATAACTGGAAATGTAATGAAAAAAAATTCGTAACTAATCATTTATCCTTTACCAGTTTAACTCACAGTCTTTTGCCAGCTTAAGAATTCCTCCTTTTTTTGGAATCTACACTTTGTATGAATATCAAATAATAACTTACTTTTTCGGCTCACTGATTACCGGTGTACCAAGCGGATCTGTCTTTGAAATTGCATTAATTGTAGCAGCGGTAGAGGTACTGGCTATCGTAGTAGTTGCATTGTCATTTCTTTTTAGAATTTTCGAACAATTTCGAAGGCCACTGCTCATTAAGGCGAATGAATATACAACGAATGTGAATAGTACAGAAGGAGAAATAGTCACTCAACAATAATTCCAATATGAAGCGAAACAGAAATGACAGGACTAAGGTTTTTTTTGCGGGTTTATGCAAATTTCTTCACACTTTAGAAATTTATAAGAATTGGTAGATGAAATTGTGAGGTGAAGTGAGGAGAAAAACCAATCTAATCACCGGGTAATAACTGGGAGAACTGGCTAAATTTATATCAATTGTTCACTTCGAGATTCGTTCAGAATGAAATAATACACCGAGAATGAATAGAAAAAACAGCAATACGTTTTTTCGGCACTGGGATACGTAGCACAATTAATAAAACACCGGGACTGCTGAAGAAAAGGCCTGAAAATTTTTTACAATGCGAAAACTCGATTTGAAGTGAAATAAAAAGTGAAAAATTGAAACTATCACTACGTCAAAGTTTTCAAAAGCAGTCACCAAGTTCCAGACCTAAAAATGGAAGAGGCAATGTTTACAAAAAACTTGAAACAATGGACTTCTTTTCTTCATAACCAACGGAATGCGCGAAAAGATAGTTTAACAGGATTTCTGAACCGTAATGACTTATAAGACCGGACCTTATAACTCCACATTAAAAACTAAAAAAATGCCATCTTATTCTAGGTTTGCATGAAGTTAAAGTCGTTAGTAAATGAAAGTATATAATATATATATATATATATATATATATATATATATATT
>NW_018108659.1:16200-23267 GCF_000183805.2 Loa loa | reverse complement strand
ATATATATATATATATATATATATATATATATATATATATATATATATATATATATATATATATATATATATATATATATATATATATATATATATATATATATATGTATATATATATATATATATATATATATATAGTATATACATTATATTATATATATTATTATTATATTATGTCTTGAGAGTTAAGTGGTAAGATGTTATAAATATTGGATAAAGAGAAAAATAAATTAGTCATATGGGAATCTCAAAAGATAAAACAGATGAGTGGAACCACAAAATACTCGGAAAAAGTGAAAAGTGAAAATTTCCGGCATATCCAGAATGTTTTTCTTTTTGTTGATTGATAAGGATGAAATGAAGCTGTATGAGTAGGGGCAAGAACGTAGTTACTCAGACCGAAACTAAAAGATCAAATTTCTTTAGAACCATATTACTGCCTTATCAGTATGAAATTATTATCAGTCTCGTCATCAAAAGTGGGTTGGTCATTTGCTAGTATTGTAATATTCAGTTAGTAATGCAGTATTTCTCTTTGTGTTCATTCCTTTTCTGATTAGAAGGGTCACGTGTGGAAAACCTATGAGAAAATAAATGTAAAATACATCATGTCTTATGCTTTATGAAATTTAGCACCTCCAGCATTTATTAGCAATTAGCGAATCAGAAATAGAAAGTATGAAGAGGGAAGGAGAGAAGGCGCATAATGCACAACAATTTGCTGAACTGAACCCAACACATGTCCCTTAACTAATAGGAAGAATATTATTACAGAATGATTTGGTACCTGACATCGTGAAACTCTTTAAACAAAACTTCTCATGTATATCGGACGAGATAAACTAATAATCCTTCCCGGCAATAAGGTAACAACGGGGTAATGAGAGAAAACACTGCTAAGAGACCATATTCAGGAAGCTGGAGAAACTGGTTCGAGAACCATTCATGAATGGAAAAGTAAGGGTGCTATATCAGAATTACAACATTGTCCACTTCGATTCTGATGACTAGGGATACCATCTCAACATCCAGAAAAATTCGCACAATGATTACAGAAGCAGAGTGAAAGGCAAAACAAGAATATTTAACTTACCACAAAAATCTGTGTACTACTCCATGCGTTTGGTTATTAGCTAAGTACAGGAGCAGGAGTATACGTCGAGATGATAAACGAATTAAATCGAGACTTGAAGAAATTAAAGAAAAAATTGAACTGATGCTTTCTCAAACCATTGACACCGTGCTACTGCTCTATCAATTCACCGACATGATGATTTGGATTCTTCTTGATCGAAAATTCCAATTATGCTGTAAAATTGTGCACTTAAATTGCAGCTGCAATAAGGACTTATAAAATCATGACGTCCGTTGATAACTAAGAATGAAATTCTATAACGTTTATAAGCAAGTACTTGATCCACTCTTTCCAGCAATCAATAGTATATTAAAGGAAACAAAAACAATCATAAATTGATATAAATTCATAAGGAAATCTATAGATCTAAGCAGATAATTGTACAAATTCCATCAAATAATGCCAACAAATATGAGTGAAAAGAAGCAAAAGAAATGAAATTAAGAGAATCAGAAACAGATAATCTAGCCTTCTAATCCTCTGTCCGCATTTTATGAGCGACGGAAAAACAAATGAGAGAAAAAAAGACAAATTTTAGTAAGTACAAGAATTCCCATAAATAACAACTACAAGGAGAAGGAACCCAAGATCTGGTCTCTATTTGACAATCAAACCCGACAGTGATAGGAAATGTCGCTATCTTCCTATCTAATATTCACGTGAAATGGGAGAATGAGCACTTCCAACAGGCTATCATCCTTAGTGCAATGAATTGCCACGACCATAAGAACAGGCTAACAGATGGTGCTCTGAAATCCTGCAGACCATTTTGCCTCTTCACTTTCAGAAACACAAACCCACAGGAAAAGAAATTCATCAGCACTGTGCTGATTTAACTGCACATCATCATTATAGTGTTTCAGATCTGAAGTATTACTGTTGCAGAATAAGCCGCCATCCATCGAACAGATCAATTTACTTGGAGTTATTCATAAAATTGACAGACTTTTCATCCATCCAAACACAATTATCAATTGTATCTAACAGATATGTAGATTGTTTAAAATCTCATTAAGAGTAAAATGAACTAATCTTGAAATTCAATTTTAACAGGTGGTGGGGATTCTTACTGCTGGCAATCTTTTGAAGGACAACCGGAATGGAATACGGATATGACTAAAATAATTCAAAACAAAAGCACATGAAGAAGAATGGAGAGAGTTCTGGATGTGCACAGGCGGTGGAAGTGAATAATTCAAACTAACAGTGGCTAGCTGAAAACGTTTTCAGATGCAGCACTTTCGAGTCCACAAATTTAGGATATACAGGAGAAACATATCGAACGGATGTTAATGCTACTGATTCTTTATTATATATATATATATGTATATATATATATATATAAAGCAATATTCCACATGGATTCCGATGCACTTTATTGGATCGATGTACAAAACAAGGTTATTTTCCAGAATATGCAAGCAAATTTTCCAGAATTTAACGTGCCCTGGGTCACATGCACTGGATACTTTAAATTTAAGGGCAAACTGGAAAGACTGCTTAGCTAAGGATAGCTGGATCAGGAATCTCTCGTGATTCCAATAACTTTCAGGTGTCAAATATGAAAACCTTGATTTAAATTATAAATTTAAGAAGGGAAAAACATAATATATTCTTTCATGCTACACCAATAAAATGATTTACAAAATTCACTTCTTATCGACAACTGAAATAATCAAAACGCCGTTTGGGAGATTCTGAATGCTAGGATCGGAAGCAGAAGATAAACTAGGACAATTAATAGTGAAATGCTGGGTAGAAATGGGAAGCCGGAATAATTACTACTACAAGTAACCAAAAAAAGTATAAACCAAAATTATAAATAGAAGAAACGGAAAAGGTCGAAAAATGACGTTTGACGGAAGGTGAGAACTGTGACGAGATCCATTTGTCGAAAAATTTCAGACTGAACAATGCCAAATAACGGAAAAAGGAGGGGGAGGGCGAAAAGAGTACGGAAGAGAGAAAAGGAAAGCGATAGTAGTGGATTGGTACACAAAAGAATTGAAATGAAATGATAACCTCGAATAAGGTCAAAGGTTATCAACAAGGTCAAAGGTAGCCAGTTGTCTCGAATCAATTCTGTTGTTGTTGATAACTGGCAAATAAAGTTCGCGTTACATAAATTAATTAAAACACACAAGAAGACAAAATAAGAGAACTGAAGGAATCGAGCAGAAAAACAGGAATGAATTTCATTCAAGCATTCAGAATTTCTTACAGATTTAATGCGGAATTTGAAATTGCTGAATTCTAATTCCCGCATTCAATTTCTTTGTGATCCTTATCAATGCTCTTTCCTTTCATAAAAAATCGTAGACGGACCACAGGGCTTCTTTAGAATGGTTCTTTTATAACAAAAATGGAACGATATGAAACAAAGTGTTGAACCATCATCGCTAATGGGAGTTTAACACAATTCGTTCTCAGGAACTTTGCTCCAATCTCTCTTATCCACCGATATTTCTTAGAATGATTTTCAAAACCATAACCTTTTCAAGGCCAATCTCTACTTTCCTTATTCATAAAAATAGGAAAAGAAATGAAGAAAAAAAGGAAAAAAGGTCACAACTTGGCAGTAAAATGAGCCTAGTAGCACCCCTGGGGTACACATCTTTTCGTAAACTTCACAACAGTATACACAGATACGGACACATACACACACACACATATGCATAACAGCTACTAATACCACTACCGCTACTACTAAACTTAAATCATAGGAAATGCAAATAACAACCACCCGCCGCCATCAATCGACCAAACATCACGCCACATGCGGCAGCTCAATCCCACCATTATTCCAGGAAACCCAATCCCGGTTTGGATTACCAAACACGGTTCACTGCAGGTTTATCTTATTCCGGTAAATAAGTGCAGAATAACGAGCCCCATTGCAGATAATGCCTTTGTTGTTGGCCTTTTTTTGAGTCAAATGATTAGCTAAATATGAAAACAAGTAAATGGAGAAGTGTCCCATTAAGTAAAAAGGTCTAGGGGTGTTTGTTATGTTTACTAGGAAAAATGCAAATAAACAAGGAAGCCAGTAAATGAAGCGAGGGGAGAAGTAATCATGCTAAGGATGTGAACCACTCGGACATCACAGACAAAATGGCGGGGGCAAACTGGAGGTTGGAAGGCGGTAACTGCACCCTATTACTACTACTACTACTACTAATACTACTACTAATACTACTACTACTACTACTACCTATACATATGTATGTTTGTATAAATGATAATGTATTAAATTTTTACTTCCACACACATTTCCTTTCACTTTCATTTGGGCTCTTCTCTTCCCATTACTCTTTCTCTCTGAGAGGAATGTTCTGCTTGAATGGTTGACGACGATTAGTACATAGTGTTGTTGTCTTATGAGGTCTAATAACCGCCGTCATCATAACTACCGACAGCAAATGGGCGGATAGGATCCACGTTGTTTTCTCCTTCTCGACCTTCTCGGAAATGTCGACCTCCTAACTCTTGGTTGTAGGAATGGCGGCGTCTGTCTAAACAACGGATCATACATCGTCGATCAGTAGTAGGATACCCCTTGAAGAGGGCAGAAGACGACGACCGCGAAAAGCACCAAAACAAAACAACACCGTTTAGCCGGGCTGTTTTGCATCAACATGACTCTCGCAATGCTACTCTTCTCTATTCTAGCACAGGGTTGCGAGAGATCTTTCTTATCAAGAACTGCAACATGCAGTTTTCCAAAATACATCCAGCCAGCTATAAGCTTCACAATATTTTCCAGATATTGTTGGAAAAAAGCCAAACTGATGGGTAGGCTAACTCTGGTTTCGGGGATAAGATGCGCTGCTGTCCTGAACGATCAGATATTTAGCTGGTTTAGTTAAATGCAAACAGTGTAAATTCACAAATCAACCGACTTCTAAAGTCGAATATCAATGAAGCAGCTATGTTATCTTCACGTTTATATGACCTTTCCCATTAAATGAATAATTAGTAACATAGCAAATTCTCGATAAATTGAATAGTTATATCAAACGCTGACCTTTTAACCAAAATCGATTTCCTGAAGATTCGGACAGGAAACACTCGATGAATCATCGGGAACCGTTAGCCAACTGAATGTGAGTGGGATGATGATAGTAAACAAAATCTTCCTTCTTTCTCATGTCTATAACAGCCATCACAGACCAAAGATGAAATTAGGGTGAAACATGTGATGAGGAAGGGTTTCGCTTTGGGTACTAAAGGGAAAGGCGTTAAGGGCAGCAAAATAGAACATAAACAGGTAGCCTAGCATAATCATCTATCTTTTCTGCAGCTTCCAACCAGGAAATAACCGGACAAAAGCAAACAAACAAGTAAATATGTGTATAACATGCATTTATTGATCTGTTATTACTTATCTACTTACTGATTATTCGTACATCTTTCAATAACAAAATACGTTTCGCGTTATTAAAGAAAATGTTTTCTCGTGACATACTGATGCTAAAGCCAATGAATGGGATGAAATTTTGAAACACTCATTATACACGGGAATTCCAAATACCACAGTCTGTCCTTTACTGGTACCATATGTCCAATTCTTTTAACCTTATCTTTTGGGACACGCGTGCTCTAAAGAATTAAGATTGGTCAGTAAGTGTAGTAGCAGCGGTCAGTAGGACATGGACTCAAATTAGTTGGTATATGTGAGTCGCAATGAGTTCTTCTTAAGCTTTAAGCAGCAATGCAGACACCTACACTGACCTCAGCAATAACTTTGTGGACTTCTCATTAAGTTAGATTTGAAATGAAATTTGAAACGTTGCAACAAAGTGGACAGAGGCTAAAATACAGTGAAAGGAGATGAGAATATTAGCGAAAGTCCGTCCATAACCGCAGGATAATGGAACAGCTGTTAAGAATGCGGTAAATAAATGAAATAATTCCAAAGATATAATTCTATTGATTAGTTCAATTTTGTTATGAATAATCTATCTTTCCAAAATTTTAGAGTTTCAAAAAAGTCCAACAACAAAAACCACCATAAAATCTCCTCACTCGAATGTTCCATTTCGTTCCATATATACTTCCAGAGATTCTTGCTTACTATAAACTTCTCCTCCACTTACCTCTACTATTTACCTCCAATGCCTATAATCACGAACACGCACACGCAAACGTATGTATATGTGTACACAAACATACACCACGTTAGCTTGCCTACAACCTATCCATGTATATTTTAAAAGCATAGTTCACTTATAAAATGCAAGCAAGCATGATTACGTGTTCCCCGTGTTACGTGTGATATCGGATGTTGCAGTGATAGGAGTGAATGTTTGGATTGTTGAAATATTCCGAAACACTGAACGCTTTTCTGGAACGAGAAACATTCATTCCAACTTGAACAGTGAGCCATTGAGAAGTCATTCAATTCAGTCAGTAGTCAATCATTCCTTCATTCAGACTTCCAATGAACTTCATACTGCGTTTTCAGGAAACTATTCTGCATGTATTGCTAACATACACATACACATCCACATACACATACACACACACACACACACACACACACACAGAGAAAGTCACATGAACCTATGGGCGGTGTATGTCCATCAATCCATCCGTCCGTTTGTCTGTCTGTCCTATACTATAGGGGCCAACTTTCGATATGCGATATGTTCTTCCTTGTTTTTCCGAGGGCATGCTTTTTTCCCCATTGATGTATGTGTATATGTATGTATGTGTGTGTGTATGTATGTGTGTGTATATATGTGTGTGTGAATGTATGTTGATCGGTCGGTCGATCGGTCTCGGTTGGACGGTCGATCGGACTCGATTCGACAGTCGTTTGGTCGATCGGTCGGTCGATTGGTTGGCAGTTGCAAAACCAAAAGCATCTGCTAAATTTATAGTCGTTATACATATATATATATATATACGTGTGTGTGTGTGTGTGTGTGTG
>NW_018108659.1:4166-15793 GCF_000183805.2 Loa loa | reverse complement strand
TGTGTGTGTGTGTGTGTGTGTGTGTGTGTGTGTGTGTGTGTGTGTGTGTGCATGAATGTATGTGTGTGCATGTATGTATGTATATTTGCATGTATGTGTGTGCATATATTTATATATGTATATATATATATATGTGTGTGTGTGTGTGTGTGTGGGTGTCACAGACCCGCGCTGCGCTCCTTTTCCTTACCCATTGCTTTTCCTGCATCTCAAAAATTGCAATTATACCAATTTTTATGGAGAAACCTGTATATGTAGCATACACAGCGAGCAATTATGTCTAAAAGGTCGGCTTTTTAATCGCTTACTATGGGAAAGTGCATTTTTATCCCCTGCAAGAAGGAAAGGGAATAGCCAAGAGGAAGGCCCAAGGCTAGCTTGGCTCAACCCGACCTCATCTATTACAAAGAATGAGAAAAGACGAGAATAGTGTGTGTAGGAAAGATTGAAAGGGAAAGGGAAATGGAAAGGGAAATAGAAGAGCGAGACTGGCTGAAAAGGATGGAATGGCCGGTTATGTTAATAATGCACGGATAAGGGAGTGCAGAAAGGTTGGCTATTTGAAGGAGACAGTGTCTACAAGCTACCCAACACCCTGAACCAGAACCAGTTTTTTTTTCAGCAACATCCGATTCTTGTCCTCCCCCCCCCCCCCCTCCCCCTCTCTCCTTCCCTCCCCCGAGTGGAGGTCGTCCTCATTGTCAATGGGAGATAGAAGAGCGGTCCTGATGGAATCAGTGTGTGTCATTGTTGTTGTTATGTTTGTTGTTATTGAAGAGAGAGAGAGGCATTGGCTGTTTCTGTTACCGCCGCCGTTGCTGCTGCAATGAAAGGGAAGGGAAACAATTATTACGCAACGACTGGTTGTTGTAATAGGTTGACCCAACCAACATGTAGTTGCAGATGAGATAGAGGAGGGGCGGGAGACGTGGGAGAGGATATTCAGAAAGTTGCTGTTACTCTCTTCTTGTCTCCATTCCCCCGCATCACCACTTCAAATAAACTTTCTCTTATTGGATGGAATGAGGTTATGGTATATCGGGAAGAAAGGTAACGTTATCTCATTTTAACGCGACACTGCTTCAACAAGTTCTCAATGGGATTGACATACCGTAACCTGGATAAGAAGCAACAGCATTTGTGACAAACATACTGCACACCCTGAATAAAATCAAAGTATCGAATCTCTAATTAAAGTCGATAAATGAGCTTCTTTTAAATAAACGTTTGTACAGAAGAAACAATGGGAAAATAATGTAACAAGGATGGCAAAGGTTGAATTGCATATGTAAGCGTATCACATGTCTAGCTAAAGTTATTTCATAATCGTATCATGTTTTGAATTGTTTCTTGTTTGCGTGTGCTACACAAATTCACCTCCCCCTTCACCGCTTTTCTATTGAATGTGATGTGACAGTGTCCTTTGAACCTGTCTAAGACTCCTCTGAAGGACATATCCCAACTCTCACATAGCTATTAATGATATATGAGGCGGTAATTTACCATAGCACTGAAATAACAAAAGTATTCGAGAAAGAAAGTATGAATGGTACTGAAGGAGGAAGTATTCGAAATGTGTATGAGGGAACTGGTGAGTGTGATGTGGCCAGCTGTGACTGCCCATAGCCTCCATCCCCCTCCCTAAGAGGTCTCCCTCGATCATCAGGGAAAAATCATTTGTGGTGGTGGCAATGGTAGTGGTGGTGGTGGTGGTGGTGTTGCTGCTGCTAATCATCAAAAAGTGCAACTGACAAGTAGGCGGGGGAGAGTCGGGGAGAGAAGAGGAAGAAAAGGGAAGAAGGAATGAAGAAAAGGAAGAGGCTAAGGCTGTATCAGGTCTGAATTAGACCAAGAAGACTGCACTTCCCTCAAGAAACCAACGGTCACTCCATTTTTAAGTGCAAAGAAAAACTCAAACTTGCTGCATTACCTACCCTTCCATGCCTCTGAATGTTGATGATGATGATGATGATGATAACGAAGACGATAATAATGATGATAATGATGATGATGATAATAATGATGGTGATAACGATGATGATAATGATAGTAGTAATGATGATAATGATGGTGATGATGTCCTCAGCTGCTATGCCATCATAATTCTTGTTGCACTTATACTGCTCTAACTTACGCAATACCGCTCCTATTGCTACTGCTATTGCCACCATTGCGCCATTACTGCCACATGCACATAGCTATAGCCGCACTACCGGTATCTGCCTACCATAAATATGGTGCAACTCATGATTCATATTATTCACTTAACTAAAAGAAAGGATTACAGTTTGCCAGGCTATTATCAAGATGAGGATGATATATTTACATAACATTATATTACGATACTAATCAATGGATAAGTTTTTTTTCAAGTGCCTAAGGGGGAAAAAAAGAAGTGATCATTTCGGTCTTTATCATGTCAGTTTAATTGGTTTAATTTAATTTTACGTCACTCTATTTGACATAATATTTCTTTCTCATAATGAAACACTTGTTGATGTTGTAACTATTGGTGCTTATGAAGTAATTAATTAAAAACGAATCAAAATATATACGAAATTTTAGAGATGGAAAAGCATCAAAGATGAGAGAAATGAACAGGAGGTTATCGAAAATGGTGAAAATGCTGCATGTGTTTCGGGTTGGAAATGAAAATGTCTAACATATAATTAAGGACTGATAGTAGTAATAATGATAAGGTGATTTTAATGATAATGGAAAATGAGAGCAGAGATACATAATTTATTAGTAAGGGTGTAGAGTAGTGAGAATAGTTATAGTACTGGTAAAATAATAGCAATAAGAGGATGAACGGAAACAATTAACAAGTAACCTGGGAGTACTCGTAATTGAATCCCGGTTTATCGAGGTTTCGATGAAATATTTTCACTACCCATTACCTATCACTTTTTTCTACTTGCCATCTTTTTCGTTCAATTACCGCCCGCAACATTGTTCATTACGGCTTATCAATCGTCTTGTCCTTTGCTTCCCACTACAACATAATGTTTCAAATATGCTAAAACCGCTCAAAGATTAGCCCGTAGTAAAGCTGCAACTACCAGTGGTGCTTCACGACAACAGCTCCCTTACCTACCTACTCCTCTTTCAATGATTATAATAGCAGGAACCTTTCTTCTCACCACCCTCCTGCCCTCCACATCCCCCCCCCCCTCTCCTTCCCTCCCCATTTACCCAAAATAACTAGCTTGCCTACCGTCGTCGTCACTTGTCGACATCAAGCAACATCATGACTTGTTGACAATTAGAGATAATACTACTACTACTACTAGCTTCAAGCAATGAGCACTTAACATAGGAGGGATGGGCGGTTGGCTGGCTCAATCCCATCTCCGCTTGTTTATCATAGCTTTTCTCCCTCATCATTTATTGCATATTTCCTGTTTTGCTCGTTTCCTTGTTTGTTTGTTTGTCCATCTATCCATCCATCTATCGGCTTCACATAGCTTTTTAAATGCGCTGATGTAGATGCCGCTGCTAATGACAATGACATCACGACATTTGGACACAGCAAGAAAGAAGAGAGATGATGGCATTGTTGTGGAAGAAGAAAAAGAAGAATTGAGAGATGTATCTAGGGAAGCTTTAAACAACAAACTATTTTGGTTTATATGACATTATTAGTTAATAAACATCACACGTGAATGTCTCTGAACATAATTACGAGTCTATTCTTGTGATGTATTTCAGTATAACGTAATTATGCGTCTCACTGAATGACGAAGTAAATGTAGTAATTGCTTTAAGACTGTATGGATCTGAACACATGATTGAGAGATCTTCGGATAGAGTAGAAGTCGACTGTCTTTGATATTCTTCAGGAAGTAATCTTTTCAGAGAAAACACCGGGAAATGTCCGATCAACTTATCTTCCCATCTACAATCCAAAGCAGGAACATCTATACACATACACACTTCTAGCTGGCTCTACTGCATGTGCGTATATATATATATATATATGTCTTTGTCTGTGTCCGTTTGTGTGGCGATTGTGACTGCTTAGCGCCAAAGTTCATGGTAATGATCGGTTGATACCACTCAGTTGGTCTTTGGTGTATTATTTTGATAAATACAGTGAGTGATACGTACACGTAACTCTTCTACCTATTTTATTACGTCGTTAAAAAAAGTACACGTGAATCATTTTAGTCCAAGTTTGGCAAAATTTGGCTTGTTAATGAAGAAAATAATTTAATTATCCATGATTTAATGGATGAACTAAAAGGAATGAAGCAGAAACGATAGGAAACGTTGACCTGAATCACAGAGAAAGCGTCTGCAGAACGAGGAATTCACGTTGGAAGTAGTATACAATTTTAAAAAGTCAAATGAACAGAGTATAGTGAATGTTTTTTATGGGACGAAAGAAATCTTTTCATCTGTTGGACGGTCGCTGTCATTCATCGACGTACATGAGGGGATACGTACAAATTCATTAACGTACGTGAGGAGATAAGCAACCAAAAAGTAACTTGAGAGTATCGAACTAGGAATCATCACAATTTTAATCATTATGATGATCAATTAATTGTCAGCATCGAGTGGAAAAGGATATCAGACTGATTCCCGACTTCTTAAAGAAGTTAGCGACCATTCTTCATAATATATTCTAGTGGACATTTCGCATATGTAACAGAAATCCATCAGGATATGCTGTGGATGAATAGTTAGGAGACGCTAATTGTAATAGTGATTCTGATAAGACATTATGATATCAGATAATTATAAGGTTATTCAATGATCCTTCTTTCAATATTTTACATCTTCATCACTGATAAAAAAGCTAGGTTACGAAGAAAATGGAATGGCATTCATGCGTGGATAGTGGCCATCTGATCTCCAGATACCCCCATGTTTTTGGCATGTATATATAGCACCGGTCTAGCTTGCATTGAAAATCTCAGGTGAAAAAGATAATGAGTGATGTCACTGAATTAACTACCATTTGATTTTCAACATTTCCACTAAAAATGAACGAAATTTCAAGGAGTTTCTAGAAATTATTCATTGTGCAGTATTTTAGTATGACATAGCACACGAATTAACGGCCCAACGACGGATGCGCCTTGTAATAATTACCTACAATAAGCATATGGGGATTTCTATAAGCTTTCTATAAGTTGGCACATTGGAAGGTGTTATTCAGAGTCAAAGTGATCTCTTTTTTTAAGCATCAAGATCCTAAACCTAAACCTGATCATCAAGCATTAAGGAAAGCGTTAAAATCTATGCCTAATAAAATCAAGAAGGTGAATGAAATACTATAACTTTCTCGTATAATTCCATATTTAGTTTGACAGTTGAACTTATTTGTTTCACGAAATAAAGCAATTATCCCATAATTCATCCTTTTATTTCATATGCAAAGATGTCTTCAGTATGGAGCAATTATCCAATTTACCCTCAGCCGATAGTAAAGCATCACCACTGCCAAGTGAGAATTAGAGAATTGCTGACAAGACTGACCTTTAACCTTCCAAGTTGAATGATCCTCTTGCTCAAAGTGCAGCATTTTACAGCGAAAAGAAAATAAAAATTCTCAAACAGAATGTCACAATAAAAATCATTAACAAATGATGCCATATTCAGAAATGGATGGATAAGAAAGTTAAGGTTTATTTGACAACTAATCAATTTACTATGACATCAGTTAAAACACAATTTGGAATTTTTCACAATGCACAGGAGGAGAAAGCTATATTCCCACTTCAAGACAAATAGCTTTTAATATGTTTTTGAGAAGACAACAGCGCCAAAAAATCCATTAATTCCCAGGTGACCGCATAACCAACCATCCAAAAATGTTCTAGTGGAACATAAACAGTGTTTTGAGAGGAGCTCGCATTCGAATGGCAGCTTAGAATTTAGTGGAGTTCATATATTGCAATGATCTCTGTAAAATACCGGTTGAAATATAGCTATGCTATTGTAACCAACTATCGTATTGTACCAATGCTTCTAAGAAATGACAAAGAGAACATTGATAGGATGAAGTTGACAAAGAATAGGAGGACATGATAGAATTACTCAACTTTGGGCTTCTCTATTACTATTGAGAATGCCTGACGATATTTGCTTCTATCATCTATGTCTTCGGTACAGTTAAATGAGAATACCGAATGCAATTTTGTCATAGGTAATGAGAGAAGATTGGTTAATTACTTGATGGATTAATTAATGAATTGTGGGCGAAATGAAGTTCAAAATTCCGGAAAAATTGACAGTATATAGGGGAGGAGAAAAGGGACAATAAAGCTTTGAATAAGGAAGTTTTTTTTTTCTTTTTTTTTTTAACGCATTACGACACAACTCAGAGAGGTATAATGAATGAATGAATGGATGGATGGATGGATGAATGCCTACATATGCGCTTATTGCATTTAACTTTTTTGTTTACATAGTTCTACAGCTTCTGCTCAATTTTGGATCCAAATGCTCTTGAAGAACGGAAGAACGGACGGGCGGACCATTTCAGTTGGATCGTTTTCGCGCTTTCAAAAATTTCCACCTCTATAATCGTTTTTTTTTTTCCTATTGCTCAATGTTTGTCAAATGGGCATTCATCCGGACATCTGCACATTTTCCTGCATGCAAAAACCTCTGGTGTCTCATCGAGAACACTCTCATTTGTACAACCCATCATCATCAAATCCTAAAATTTCCGGTCTTCCAATCCCACTACCCATCAACTTCTTCTCTTTCCCAACCTCCTATCAGAGAGTTATACTAGTTTTCAATACTAACACAATATCCATCCATCTATTTGTCTATGTTACACTTTTTGTAGACTTAGATTTTATAATTTTAATCCTAAAAGTTACTTTGTATACACTTCACAATAAATGAGCAAAGAAAACCAAGAAAGTTTAAGTTTTCAGAATCGTTTCCATCTATTCTTTAAACAGTCTGACAATTGATACAATTTCTGTAAGACAATAATTCGGATACATACTTCTATACGATATATATACCAAAATCGGTAACTATCTAAATCAGAATCAATTAATTGTTATCATAAAGTATGCTTATCAGTGTATTAAGACCAGATATGGTGATAGCGAGCTAAAGGTTATGGGGTAATATTATGAAAATGGAAAAGAAGAGAAGGAAAATGAGGTGTCATGCGATATTATTGTTTTCTGTTCCTTGACATTGACTCTCTCTGTGTATATGTATGTTTGTGTATGTTTGCGTATGTATGTGTGTGTATGTGTGTGTATGTGTGTGTGTGTGTGTGTGTGTGTATGTATGTGTTTGGATGGAAAAGGATACAATGTTGGACAAATAATATAAAAGTACAAAATGAAGATAGAGATTGTGTTTACCTTAGCTGTTTGTTACTCTTGAAACTGTTGTATCACAGAGTTATTTGGTTCGATTTGATTGGAAATGTAATAGGGTCCGTACTTCATGTGAAATTGTCCCATTTTTAGAGATTAAAGATAATACTCACAAAAATTTTGTAAGCTTATTTAAATTCTATTTCAAAAAAAAAATCATTCACAGCAAATTTAACGAAGTTAATTCGTTGCACAACTGCTCAAAAGTGTCCATTATGAAGTGGACACGAACTGACCAATCTATTGAAAAAAAAGACGATATGTAGACAATTCGCTTTTCATCACCGTTTTATTGTTATATGATTTATTGAATGAATGGTTAAAATATGCAAAATGGATTAATTAATTTAGCAATGGATCAGAGATCAAGTATTGCCAAAGAATGGATGAACTGAAGAATTGTTTCATTAACATTACTTTAGTGATATACTTGTTATTCCTCAGTTTAACAGTACATTGCAATAGGAATTTCACTTAGGGAAGAGGTAATGCAGTTGACCTTTTGCTAGATAAAGAGATTTAAATTAAATGAAATAACAAGAATGAGAAGAATTTGAATGATAAGGAAAAGGTTAACAGTTAATTCAAAATTAGTTGTGGAAAATTTGGACATTGAATCGCTTGTCAACCAAAAACATGTATGTGTCCATGTCCATGTATGTATTTGTATGTGTGTTTGTATATATATATATATATATACATATATATATGTGTGTGTGTGTGTGTGTGCAATTGAACAGGAACACAGGTTTTGAAGTTGTTCGTTACAAATTATTGCTTGCTACTTGGAATCAGACAGTTATGGTGATGTTAGAAGATACCTGCCACCTAATTTGAAATAGCTTTTTCTGCTTTGAACGACCACAAAAAAAAAAAAGAAGAAGGAAAAAGGAAAAAAAGAACAAACTTATGAAAGATGGATGGATAGGTGTGTATGAAATGGTGAAGATATAAAAGAGGCGAATGATTGGTATGAGAAAATTAAAGAAAAAAGAGGTAGCAAGAAAGAAATGATCGGTAGAGCTGAAGTTAAATAACCAGTCGTTGAAGAAGTGAAGAACTTTTTGAAGCATCAAAAGAAGCCAATAATTGCATTAAAGCAATAAAAATTATTGATAAATGCATTATGAATTAAAAAGTTAATACGAATGAGGGAAGTGATTTCAGTACCGGAAGATATTATCATAGATGAAATCGGATCCGGAAATTTTAAACATGACAAATAACCGTTTCATATCCATGACCAAATTCAACTTTACTCATTCATCCATGAAACCAATGACTTTTAATAATTTGCATTTGCATTGCGCAAATCGTACAACGTCGTATGAACGTGATCGAAAAACGTGTAATTCAAATTTTAACCCATTTATCATGTGATCACTTCATTAACAAATAATAACGGTATACTTCTAAATGTTACATTTTGCATGAGATTGATACGTCAACCTCATTTATTAATGAAGTGAACTTTGACCCTAAACCCTATAATAAGTAGATTAATAAATGAGGTTATTATGGATTGTATTGTAACAAGCATGTGAATGAAGTCCAAGTTTCATTGAAGATTAAGATCATCCGATCAGTGATCATCTGATCAATGGTCCTAATTGATCTTTCAGTCGAGTAATTAGAAATAATGTCATTAATGAAATGATATGATAATGTAATATCATTAGTTCGAAAGGAAGGCGATAAGCTAATCATTTGGAATGAAAATCCTTAATGAAATCAACAGAAACGCTTAAATTTTTTGCTGATGCTGTTCTAAAACGAAACACAAAATTTGGTTTTTTTTGTCTTTCCATCCCTCTATGCATTATGCATGATGGCGTAATTGTCCAATGCGTGACACTGACAATGACAGTCACCTCCGGACTTTTGCCCTTACCCTTCTTTCCAACTAACACTCCACTCTTCCTCCACTTTCAGTTCCTCTAACCCACTCATTGACACAAAGCGTTAATACAGGATGGGACATCGGGATGACAATGACAACGAGCAGAGTCGTCGACAAAATTGCAAAACGAGTTTTCCAATTCCGAGAATTTTTTTTTTCCTTTTTCAAACATCCTTCTTAAAAATTTGCTGGAACTTTCATGATTTTCTTTCAAGATTTATAAGACTAGTCGAATTTGTGAATAGATGGTGTTTTTGACGAGAAAAGATCAAATTATACAATAATATCTCTAACGAATAGAAGAACAATGCAATTAGTTGTTAAATTAATAACATAGCAAAATGTTGCAAATTCAAGGGATGAAAGGGTTGAGAACAGATTCTCGAGTCCTAAAAAAAGTTAACTCGAGAAAAAATACAATCTGAATCAATAAAAAATTCAAATACTGATTTACCTCAGTGAAGCCTTGAGCAAAGAGGAGAAAGAAAAAAGATTGGGTTTACTAAAAATGGTTGAAGTTGCACAATTTTTGTAGAAATTGACTAATTGATTAACCTTCACGTCTATTACAGCTTTATTAAAAATAACCTCTCTCATAACATTGATTTCAACTTCAACCCAATATTGAAGTTAAATGTTAGTAATCGAAGAATTATGAAAAGGGCGAAATTAATTCTAAGATTTTAATCTAAAAGTTCCATTCTATGAGTAATTAAATCCATGAACAGTTTGTCTACCAGATTTTGTGCTTTATGCTTCGTTTCTCATTTATTTATTACGGGCTAATCATCTGGCAAACTCAAATCCAGTTTTAATCCTAAATTTCTTTGAAGTTTGAAAATAAATCACAAAAATTTGTTGGGGCGGTAAAATTCAGTGTAATAATCAGTAAGAAATGAACAAAACAAAAATATACCAAAAACACACAAATATGAAAGAGTTTTGCTGCTTAAATACTACCCAACATCTCTTCTGGCTAGAAAGAGAGTATTATCACATTCATGCTTATACTAATAAATGTAGTGATAACGGTAGTCATTATTAGTGTGATAATCGTGATGATCATAGGTATGATGATGATAGTAGGCAATCACTCATAAGTGCTTGTCACTCTAACCATGCCTTTTTCCTGCTTATCATTTCCAATGTGCACTTTGTAAAGAAGACTTTTTAGTTTAAATGATAAATGATATTACTATCAAGCTTTGATAGAACCATGAATAACAGTGGAAAATTTGATATTGAAATGATAAAACGATGATCGTTTTGGATGAATGGATAAAGAAAGGACAATGGGACAAGCCAAATAATGATCGCTAAGAGCCTATTGATGTTATTTCATTTTTCATCTAATTCGATCATAATCTTTTGGAAAAAAATGGGACAAGTTAACTGATCAAGACTTGACAAATATAAGCCAACATAAAATTATCTCTGTGTAAATGATTAAATGATAACTTACCTGTGATCATTTCAAATATGCCCAACATTAAACAGAGATATTTAGCAAACCAGTACCATCCCTATCGCAATTTTGTAGTACTTAGTGATGTCGCAGTGATCAGTATCTCTTCAAAATAACACATTTATCCCGATCACCATAGAATTACTACTTTCATGATAATCCGGTACTATATACTACTGATGAAATGAAAACTATGATTGTGGACGAAGTTTAGTAAAAGCAATAATCGATTGACTATATATGTTAAGGAAGCATTTGCGCTAACACTTCAATGATATCGAAATGAGAACTATTCTTTCTCTTTTCTCTGATATCACAATGCAATTGATATCTTTCGCTTTTATTGAAAAAAGCCGAAGAATCTATCGAAAAAAAAGCTCATTACTGGTTGTTTCGATTATTTCAAAGAATTTTTTATGGAATTGTTGCTAATAGAACACGTAAGTTACGCGTGATAACGTAGAAATTTTGGAGCATACGTGTAAACCTTGTGACACGAAAGGAATGAAATGAAAACTTTTATTTATATGATGACGTATTAATGTGACTAACAGTCGTCTGATCAGAATATTCCGATCATTCAATCTTATTAATTGAATGCACATAACAAATAAACAGGATATTAGAACCTTTAGCATAATGAAAAGTAATTTTATTGGGCGCAAATGTGAGGCTTATTTGATCCATCTGATATATCGTAATAATAATAATTAATAATAATAATAATAATAATAATAATAATAATAATAATAATAATAATAATAATAATAATAATAATAATAATAATAATAATAATAATAATAATAATAATAATAATAATAATAATAATAATAATAATAATAATAATAATAATAATAATAATAATAATAATAATAATAATAATAATAATAATAATAATAAT
>NW_018108659.1:0-3910 GCF_000183805.2 Loa loa | reverse complement strand
ATATATATATATATATATATAATAATAATAATAATAATAATAATAATAATAATAATTAATAATAATAATAATAATAATAATAATAATAATAATAATAATAATAATAATAATAATAATAATAATAATAATAATAATAATAATAATAATAATAATAATAATAATAATAATAATAATAATAATAATAATAATAATAATAATAATAATAATAATAATAATAATAATAATAATAATAATAATAATAATAATTGTAATAATGATAATGATAATAATAATAATAATCCTTTTCCAATAAAAACACAATCAGATGATGCTGCATAGCGGAATTTGCATCAATCCTAAAGCTGATAGCATAAATGAAATTCTGATAACACATTTTGAAAGGTAACAAAGATAGGATTACCTTGTCTGAAATAATTATGCTCAATTAGTTTTTCGTTTATATCGATAGCTGAGAAATAAACATTTTCAACGATATTTGGATACGAGAGGTATTATAAGGCTAATAACTATGAATTATAACCATGAAAACTTGTACTATTTGGACAGTTATAATCATAGGAACCTGTACTGTTCGTACTTGTCACCATAATTGTTAATTTAATGATCATTTCATAAAACCAACCAATCCATTAATGTTTACCAATTCGGACTGCAATATGTAAAATTGGAGTGATTTTTCAGAACTTCGAACTTATTCAAGATATTTTTAAAGTTTAAGAAATGCTTGATAGAGTAAATTGTTTTGGTAAGGAGTAAGAAGAATGCTTCAAATTTGAATGAGTTAACCATAGGCTAATGAAAAATATCATTCCAACGATAGTATTTTTCAATTTTCAAAATTTTCGAAATTAAAACTAAATTAGGAAAAAGTTACATTGAAAAGGAAACTTTCCTTTGTTTGTTCCTAACTGAAAGTTAATGCTCGGAAAATGATAACTTAAATAATTGGACAGTCTATCGATTATTTTTCACTTTTTTTTTCTCCCTCAAAAAATCTAATTATTGTTATTTCCAGTGTCGCTGTGAATTACTTAGCTCAGCATAAATTTTGCATTAGACTACATCATTTCAGAAAAATTTCTGCAGATAGAAAAAAGTTCAAGAAACGTTTAGTAAGAAGGACAACTTAAAAGAAAAATGAGTACATTTTGAAGACAGCTGAATGTGACATTTTCTTTTTTTTTGGAAAAAAAGATAGTAGCAGGATTAAGCAAAATAGGAAGAGGAATATTGAAGCTTATTGAAGAAGATGATAAGCTTATATCCTCAACACTGTTTAATAAATGTACCTCATAATTTAATATCGTAAAATAATGAAAACCCACAAATACATACATTAACCTTGTTATGATACTATTATGATCGAAATTCAATTTTTTAATTATTAATTACAAACAAAATGAAAATTAACGAAAATTATTCCATCACACTATCAGACCTGTCTTAAAATTATCATTTGATAAGATTAATCTATTCAGTACTGATTTCATTTTCAGATATTTATTTCCCTGTCCTGCACTTTATGCTCTATTTAATTGCTGTAAAAAGAAATAATAGAGAAAATTTACATTATATTGGAAAATCTACATTGAAATTGGAAATGAATTTGCACACTCCATTTCCTATCATTTCTCATCAAGCGGTATTGCTGTTAAAATATTATCAATGATAATTTAGGAAACGATCATTGGACATACCGTAATGGGTCTTTTTATTTTAGTATTACAATGACAAAGTTTCATTAATTGCTATTTTTTGCGGTAAATATTCCCAGTGGTATTAATTAATATCATTAAAATCCCAAAAAAATCACAATCAGAATTATTATAATACAAATTTTCCACTAATTTTTTCAAAATTTTGCACATAACGATCAGAATTTTGCAATAAATTTGTTTTTTCTTTTTTACCATCCAATTTTCTGGAAGGTTTTTGTGACGCAGGAATTCAGATGGCATTTGTTCACCATCTGAAGCAATTACAATACCGTAAAAAAAAATTCTTGGCTATGGTGCTTTTTGTAAGAATTCGAAGATTGATAGTGGGCAGGAGAAGGATCATCAAACATTTAGCCATAATTTAAAAAAAAAAATACGACGAAAGCGAAAAGAGGCTTGAGACCCAAAAAAATGCGCAAGTTTGAGCGTAAACAGTCAGTTAAATTGATATAATTGGCATAATTATTGAATTATCATAATCCATAATTACACACCATAAGATGAAAAGCACGAATCTTTATTACTAGTGATAATGAATGAACTGAAAATATCGTGCTCTTTGTTAAGAAATTCGTTCTTTTATGGTTTTTCAAATGTTAATTTTTTAAATTACTCAACTTTATGATATTTTTATGAAAAAATTACTTTCACAGTATGATTACAAAATGATAAACTGATAATAATAGTAATAGATAATATCTGGAGCAATTGTTTAATTTAGTATTTCAATTTATTGCGTAAATTTTAGCGTTCAAGCTTTCAACGCTTCTAATCATGTCAAATTACGCATTGATAAATATAAAATAAAAGTATGATATCTTGTCAGAATATAAACCTCAGAAAAGAGTACCACAATTAACTGAAATAAAATGATCTCATTGAAATTTGCAATACCGTACCACTCTTGACATTTTTGGAAAAAAAAAATTCCTTTCGTGACAAATGCGCTATGAATTGTTGTTTTTCTATTAGTGATGCCATTGCTTTCGCATTTAATATTTTTTGGCGTAATAAATGAATTACATCGAAATTTGGTAATATCTTGCACTTACCCATTGTGAATTTCATACGGAAGTATTCAAAGCTACCGGTAGATGAAATACAGGAATAGACAGAGAGAACTAGAGAAGAAGGAGTATGTTTTAAAGTTGTGATAAAAACTATCGAGAAAAAAAAGTGATGGGAGCAACAGAAATCCGAACGATGACCTTTCAATACACGGATATCGGTGAAGCAGCGTCTAGAGGTCAACAAAAAAGGTTAATACTTGGACATGACGATCGTTCAATCTATAATGTAAATGTAAATTACGATTTGAAAAACTTGCCATCACCGACCCAGAAAAAGTTTGTTCACGTATTCAGAAAAGATCGGAATTGATGGAGGATGGCGCAATAAGAAGCGAAACTACCTATGTTGTGTGAGCAGGTGTATAAGAAGTTTGTAACGAGAAATGACCACCAGCTGTCTGTCATTGTCACCGTTCTATTGGAGAAAAATTCCTATTTTTCAAGGTCAAAAAGACCCATGGGTATGTGTGTTTGTCGATTTATTTTTTTTTCTACCTACAAATATAACGACTGTCCGCAAATATGCATGCGTGGCTGGTATGTGACACAAACTGCGACACGAGTGAATGATCTAACTGAACTTGGGGATAAAGGAAAAGAGCGAAAAGTGTTATCAGGCGAGAACAATGAAAATTTTCTAGAAACTAGTGGGTGAGATAACTGACCCTTTCCTGATGGCATTCTCACTTCGACAAATAATATATTTTGGAGCAACAGCGCCTATCAGCGGTGTTTGCGATGAAAACGAAAGCCAACAACATAACTTATTTCTAAACTCAAATCTTGGTTAAAAGTTAACTTTACTAATCGATATAAGAAATGAATTTATTTCAAGTGTTAGAGGAAGTGTAATTAATGTTAATTAGCGCCATTTAAATAGAATTAGTGGCAATAATATGCAATTAAAATTATTTCTAATAAATAACGACCTTCGACCTTTTAGTTTGATCATTTTTGGTGGAAAATAAAATAAAGTTTTTCTTCCTTCAGTTCAGTGCAAAAAGAAAAACAAAAACAAAAACAAAATCGAAAGAAGAGAAGGGTTTCATCCAAGATTTATTGAAAAGCAGCAATTTCGTTGATTTATTTGGCATCAGTCGCTTTTCAACTTTTATCTTTTAT
>NW_018108658.1:35157-42258 GCF_000183805.2 Loa loa | reverse complement strand
ATAAATGTTAACAATAGTGTGAGTCATTTAATCAATTTACATTCTTTAAAATTATCTCCCATACGTTTCTTTTGTTGTCTTTGTCCAACGAAATCCACATCTTTAATGACAAAGGATGTCCAATTCACATGCTAACCTTCCCATCTAATCTTGTTACAATGCTTATTATGTAATTGGATCTTTACAGTTTCCTTTTTATCTAAATGAACACCCTCTTTTAACGTTATGTAAACCACTTCCACTCTCTAATGCATAGAAACCCTATTGTAAATCGCCTAAATTATTATGGTCAATAAAGATTTTACAATCCGCTATGGACTCAATACACCTCAATTCAATTCCACTCAACGCAACCCAAATCAACTCAACGTAACTCAGCCCGACCCAACTCAACTCAACCCAATACAACACAACACAACCCAATTCAAATCAGCCCAGCGGATCTTAGAAAGCCGATCGACAACACTGGTGACATTTGGCTACTGATCGACATCACACTCTACGATTCAGAAAAAATCCACCACAGAATTGTTTGGTGCTCGAGGTGAGGTACGATGTCATGTAGCATCATTGCCAGTATTCAACCAGCAAAACCAGGTTAGCCTTTCTTCTTCAAGAGATAAATTCTCTAGAATTCGAATCTCCGGACCCAAACTTCTCATTAGAGCAACAGAGAATCCTTTACACAACATTGAAACAAATACTCGCTAATAAATTCGATAGAGTCCAATTATGTGTTAAGGAGCTCGAAGTTGCTTACGACACATGGCTCAAGTATATTCAAACCATCACTGCGACGAAAAAAGGGAAGAAAAGGCTTACGAATGTGACACAGAGGGTGAGCACGGACTATTTCGGATAATGCATGAGAGGAAAGAAGCGCTGATAACATTAACAAGGTGTAAGGATGACGCCGAGCAAAGGTTGGAGCAGTTATTTAAGGGAAAGTGTAAGGAACAGGAAAGATCAATTCCTCCTTCAAACCTTACGGTCAATCTCCCTCAATTATCCCTACCTACCTTCAATGGTTTCCCCAGACAATGGCGGCAGTTCTGGAGCAGCTTCAACGCAGCAGTCCATTCACAAACGATTCCTGAAATCCAAAAATTGAATTATTTGTTTTCATTCTTAAATACAATGCTTTACAAGTTGTACCAGGCTATGAAATAGCACCTGAAAATTACGAGGTAATTAGACAACTGCTTAGAAATAAATATGGAGACCCCTCGACAATAACGACGATATTATACAACGAATACCAAGCCATCAAAAGAAATGAAAAGGAATGGATGGCCACGATCGAAAATATAGAACGAGTGCTACGTCAGTTCGAAGCCATAGGAAAGAACTTGGAGCATTTAAGTATCGAAACTACGATAGAAAGTAAGTTGCCATCATGGATTTCGAATAAGTATATACTCAAAAGAAAGTAGAGGTGCCTTGGTCAATTTCAAAACTTGAAGATTTTTTGTCGAACATAGTTCATGTAACCCAACAGGTCAAGAATTGTCAGAATCCTTCCACATTTATGCACAGGAAACTTACAATCAACAAGTTAGGACAAAAACCCAGATATAATCCTGTAGGAACATCAGCGCTGTCGATGGTACGTAGCAATTCAAAACCCTTATCATCCGCAGTTCGAAGCAATTAACATTCATCACAACTCACCTGAGTAAGAGAAGGCCGTGCATATTCTACAACCGAGATCATTGGGATAGCGAATGCGACGCCTATCCAACTGCTAAGGGTAGAAGGAATCGCCTCAAATTGCTAAAGAAATGCCTGATCTGTTTTAAAGACAGTCACAATGGCGAAAGATGTAAATTCAAAAAACAATGCTTTTACTGCAAACAACAGTGCGCTATGTGACAGCAGAAGCACAACTTCATCAAACAGCTTGGTTCATTCCGAAGTTAAGGATTATCACGAAAATCTTCAAATTCCTCCAAAAATGGATTATTCAACTTCCCTCTATAACTCAATCAACACTACTCGAACAAATACAACAAAGGAAACTTTACTCTTATGCAAGGAAGTAAAAGTTTTTAGTCCAACTTAACACCAACGACAAAAGAAGGCCTTAGCATTATTCGAACATGGTTCGCAACTCTCCTTCATTTCCCAGAAGTTACCGCAACAATTGAAGTTAACAGAATCTGACAAACAAATTATGAAAATAACTCCATTTGGTACGAGGAATCCAACGTTGTGTCCCACGGCTTCTATGCAATTGAACGTGGAAACAATGGAAAACGACGTTATAAGGGTGCGTGTTAACGTAGTTGAACACCTAACTAATGAATTGAGGTCGTGGATACACCAAGAGAAATTCAATTTCAAGAATTAACAAATCACTGGAAGAAACCCGATATATTGATTGGAGCCGATCACTTCTTCAAGTTTACCAAATTGCAGAACGTACAGGAATTAAGTCCAGATCATATATTGGTGTAGTCAAAGGTTGGCTCCATAATTGCCGGAAGTGGAGATGTAAGTAAACTTTGTCAAAATAACATTCCTTCACAAAATTTGGTATGTACCGTTAGGGCTAATATTAATTCAGAACTAGAAAATTTTTGGAGATTAGAATCAATAGGAATTCAAGAGTCTCCGAATGATAATGATGACGAAGAAACTCTAAAACACTTTCAAAGAACACTCACGAAAATGGATGGTCGTTATCATGTCTGCTGGCCATGGAGGGATTCTAAACAAAATTTAAGCGACAGCTATGGTTTATGCACGGGACGTTTAAAAAACTTAATCAAAAAATTGCAACTCAAATCGCTTCTCCAGGTATATCATAATGCAATCATAGAACAATTACAAACAGGAATGATTGAAGGAAGAAGTTCCTCATAATGACGAAGTAGATGTCATACATTACCTTCCGCATCACCGCACGAAATGTGGAACCCTAGTAAAAATACTACAAAATTAAGAATAGTGTATGATGGCATTGCGCATCAAAAGGGATATAAAAGTCTCAACGAAGTTCTCCATAGAAGTCCGGTAATGTTACCTGATCTAGTCGGTGTATTATTACGGTTTCGAATGATGAAATTAGTCATAATTGCTGACATGGAAAAGGCTTTCTTACAAATAGGACTACATCCTAAGGAGGGAAATTGTACAAGATTTCTATGGGTCAAGAACCTAGGTGAGGAAGTATCAGAGAAGAACATCAAATTTTACCGATTTAAACGAGTGCCGTTCTGAGTGATATCTTCACCCTTCCTGTTAGCGGCAACCCTCAAATACATTTAGATCACACGGCAAATAGTTTGACCTCTGAAATAAAACAGAACTTATATGTTGATAACATCATTTTGACTGCAGACGACACGGAAGAAGCGATATATAAATATCACGAAACCAAAGAAATCTTTAGAAAAGCGTCAATAACTGTTAGAGAATTTTTATCCAATGATAAGGAATTCAACAAACGAATTCCGGAGGATGATTTGAACAAAATGAATAAAGAAATCTTCTTTGGACTTAACTGGAGTCAAGACATGGATACCATGGGGTTGACATTAAAACCATGGTCAAATAAAAGATTGACAAAAAGAACGATTCTACAGTTCATCGCGTCACAATACGACCCACTGGGATACTTAATCCCGACCATGGTAAGGTTCAAACTATTTGTCCAGCACTTATGGAAGGAAAAGTACGCATGGGATCAATCCATAAGCGACACCGACAAAGAGCAATGGAAAACCTCTATATCAGAATGGCCAATGGTGGTGAAAGAGATACCGAGATTCATAACAAAGAACACTAAATCAATGGAATTCCATATATTTACGGATGCGTCTAAACTGGCCTATTCGGCTGCCGTCTATATTCGATATATTGACGAAGAAAGTAAGATTACTAAATCTTATTTGTTATACGCTAAATCTCGAATTGTACCAATCAAATATATATTGATTCCAAAACTCGAATTGCTATCTATATTGATAAGAGTTAGAACGGGCCGACTCGTGTTAAACCAATTATGGTATCGAGTAAAACATGTTACTGTATGGTCAGATGCAAAATGTGCCCTTTTTTGAGTTAAAAATGAATCAAAATTACTTCCGCGATTTGTGCAAAAACGAGCTGAAGAAATCCGAAATTCTCGCTTTAAATTACTTTACTTACCGAGCTATGATAATCCAGCCGATATGATCACAAGAGGGATTTCAGCAACCAAAGTTCGCTATAACAGATTATGGTGGAATGGTCCGTACTGGCTGGATAAGGATCCATCACAATGGTCTAACGGAGAATTCAGTTATAATGCAGAGGACGAGATTATACAAGCGGTAATGACAAATTTAGCAGACTATCACACATAATTATGTAGAAGATAAAATCCAATTTATTGAAGCACACCGCTTTAGTAAATGGACTAAGATAATTGGAGTAACCGTTTGGACTCTTCGATTCATTAAAAGGTCTTGTAAAAAGGATATACCTTGGCTAAAATCATTGTCCATAACAGGTAGCAAAATGTCAAAGGACGATTACAATTTAGCAGAGTGGTTATTAATCAGGCAGGCATAATCACAAAACCTAATGAGTGAAGAAATAGAGAAATGGAATCTCTTCCAGGAGATCCAACAGTCGACTAGAAAATTCAGAACTGGGTAACGAAAGCAAATATCCCATTTATTTACCAAATAATGTAACTAAACTGTAACTAAACTCATCATTTGGCAACAACATAATAAGTTGTACCATGCTGGTGTCGCGCACACCTCATTATTAATAAGGTGCAGATTTTGGATTCCAGAAGGAAGGGCCGCAATAAAACGAACGATATCTCATGCATGGCTTGCAAGCGATGGAAGGCAAAACCTTTCAAATTGCCACCAATGCCAAGCTTACCAGAATCACGAGTAAGGCGATCAAGATCATTCGAGCAGGTAGGTTTAGATTATTTGGGCCCCCTCTCGATTAAATCGCTTACTGGGGTAATAAAAAGATGGATCGCCCTCTTCACATGTTTTACAACTAAGGAAGTTCACCTTGAACTGGTTGAAGATTTATCCGCTGAAAATTTCTCGCATATTATGAGAAGATTCGTTGCTCGTAGAGGATATCCAAACTAATACTCAGCGACAACGCCAGCCAATTTCAACTAGTATTCAGAAAAGTAATGGACGAAAACGCCAACTTCCTCGCCGAAAAAGGTATGATTTGGAAGAACACAATTCCACGAGCGCCTTGGGATAGTGGTGTTTATGAACGGCTTATTGGACTGACAAAGGAGGCCTTAAGAAAAGCGATAGGAAGAAGACTCCTCATAGAAAGGGAAATGACAACACTAATTACGGAAATCGAAGGAATATTGAATACGCGTCCATTGAGTTACGTTGGGTTTGATGATTATAGGATAATACGTCCCACTGATTTCATTTCACCTACGGCATCATTAGATATACCAATTAAATATGAAAACGAGGAGGAGGAATATACTCCTTACGTATTGAAAACAAAGGATAACCTAATCAAGCACTGGACAAGTACTCTTAAAACACTAGATGTTTTTTGGAAGTTATGGAGAGAGGATTATCTCGCGAGTTTAAGAGAACGTCAGCAAAAAGAAATACATTCCCCTAGACTCATAGAAAAAAGATTGCCACAAGTAAATGAAATAGTTTTATTGGTAGAACCTAATGTCCCTCGTGGTATATGGAATCTTGCACAAGTAATCAAACTTAACAAAAGTCTAGATGGTCGGACTCGAAGCGCCACCCACAACTGCCCAATAGGAAACAACTCGATCGTTCTCTAAATATGCTCTGTGCACTGGAAATCAATAGCGTTAATAATAGTGATTTCAGCAATACAAAGAACCTTTTAGAAGACGATTTAGAACCAATAGCTAGCCGAACTCGAAGCGCAAAGACGACTGCGACCATGCCGAAATTACCAGTAAAACAACATCCAATAATTTTTTGAAAACATTATCATTGATAACAATGTTATCGCTAATAGCAGTACAGATTGTAGCCGCAAACAATTGCAAATGGATTTCCGCAATATCTTATAACATCCCTCAGAGATGGAACTGCAAAGAAATCATCAATGAATTGCAAGCTTCGTTTATAATTGATAAAGAAAATAACACAACCATAACGACAAATTGTAGATTCACTAATCTCTATCTAATGAAAGGAAATATTATCCTTGATATGGCTACTGGAAATGATGAAAATTTTACGAAAAAATCACCGTGAGCGATAACAAAACAATTACTTATGACGGAGACTTCGCCAAAAGAAACATTCGACCCGAATAACGTAAGGTCTAATAGACAAGTTGATGTTGAAAGAATCAATGCAGAATTAGAACTCACAATCAAGATGCAGTTAATACAATACCTTATCGACCAAAAGATGATCCTCTTTGGGAAGAAATTTTCGAGCAAGGGGAGGAACTAACAAACTAATTAGGAAAGGAATTCGACCAAGTTATTCAATCAAGCCAAGAACTTGAAAATGTAGCCACATATTGGAGTTTAATAACCGTTTGTATGAGTATTGTTACAATCTCTCTCGTAATAATTAGTCATAAATTTAAACTCGCATCCCTACGATCCTTATTTTGTTTTTCAGGAGAACGAAATTCAAATCACAAAAATATCATTGTCCTCCCTAAGGAATCTAAACTTGCCCAAGTTCTAGGTAAAGAAAAGCAAGTTCCAGTTATTAGACTTAATATCCTTTCCTCTACACCTGAAGACCTTCCAATCAAACCATCATACTAGTTTTTCCTCTCACCTCCCTTTGGGAGTGTCGCGAATTCCGATTCGTGAGACTCCAACCATACCCCAAACAAACAAATAAATTTCTTGTAAATAAATGTTAACAATAGTGTGAGTCATTTAATCAATTTACATTCTTTAAAATTATCTCCCAAACGTTTCTTTTGTTGTCTTTGTCCAACGAAATCCACATCTTTAATGACAAAGGATGTCCAATTCACATGCTAACCTTCCCATCTAATCTTGTTACAATGCTTATTATGTAATTGGATCTTTACAGTTTCCTTTTTATTCTAAATGAACACCCTCTTTTAACGTTATGTAACCACTTCCACTCT
>NW_018108658.1:29026-34292 GCF_000183805.2 Loa loa | reverse complement strand
CAAATAGATCTTGTTTTTCTGCTTCTCCGTTTCTTTTTTCCAACTAAATATACTACCTTTATGAAATGTGGAAAAAAGCTACTTTAAATTTATTTGATTGAAAGTGCTCTAATTAAATATAAATTTGGATGATGAGATGAAAGCTTGAGGAAAACGGATAAATCTTGATGTGTTCTCTGTGTGTGCTTGTGCTTTTTTTTGAAGTTTATCAAATTTTAAATAAAACCTTTATTTCTAATTATGCTAGATATGAGTAAAAAGGAAATTAAAAAGAGAGAAAATTGATTCTTTTCTTTGATAGGCAAAATCGAACATTTTAATCTTTTATTTCATATCTAAAAGTAAATTCATTTACATTTTATTAAAATAGATAAATTTGAAATTGATAATATGCCGTAAATATGTAAATAATATGCAAATATCATTCGCGAACATTACCATTTCTCATTAATTTTAATCGAATTCACTTTGGAGTTTCAAAAACCTGTGTACTATTTCTTTAAAATAGCAAATTTCTTTTGAAACAATGAATAATTGGTTCGGAGTATTGGACGCAAGAAATGCTTAATTTTCTTAAGCTTACTCTAGCTGCTCCATTGCAAAAACTGAGGCATTGCTGCGGGACACCACTGAAATTTCAATAATTACTTAATAACAAATTCAATTAAAATAATAACAACAATGGAAAATAACATTTAATGGGTCGAGCTAAAATTTGTTCATAATTTAAATAGGTGTAAAATTAGAGAGGAAAAAAATTTTGAAATTGAAGAGTTAGCTTTGATTTAGAAATCTGATTCGTGCAAGAACGTTTCTGAAATAACTTACCGTTGAAAGCAGCATGATCTTTGATCTTTCATATTTGTAGCGCATTTCCAAATTTTGTTTAATTGTAAATTGCAGTGCATGGAATTTCTCAAAAACTGTAATGGGGGAATACAGATAGAGAAAGATAAGTAGAATTAAAACTTTAGAGAGAGAGAGAGTAGAAGTTTTATTAATTATTTCTATGTAAGGAACTTTCATGGAAGGTTTCGCAGAGATTTTAAACATTTGAAGATTGTAATTAAAATTACCATAGGACGTGTCATACGAGCGACACCACTTAAACTGCACAATGTATTTGTGCATTCGTCATCAACACTTTTTTCAACACAACACGCCCGAAGCTTGACATCAGCGTTGCTCATTTGTTGAAGTTCCTTGTCTCCCATTAGAGGCATTTGATCTGAATCATTTCCCCGTGCTAATGTCACCAAACTTGCTAGCACAAAAATGAAGACCGATCTGTTCATTTCTAAAATAGCGGAATGAACTATAAAAGTATAATTACAGATTGGCTTACGAGAATTTGGAAAGGCTGACGGCATATATTTGAAAAATGATTACTTCAAATTATAATTTGTTGTGAAAAGGAGTAATTAATAGTTGTCACTAGGATTCGTTTGAGAAAAGATGAAAATTAATCGGAATGAAGTTTCATTTTATTTAATCAATATAGTTGCACAGGTTATCTAATCAGCAATTCAGATATCACCAAAACTATATAATCAACAACCCGGAAGTTCGCCAAGTCATCCAAGTTATCAAAATTTGTCCAGATTGTCTAATCATTAATTCAGAATTTATCAAGACTATCTCGTAGCAATTTAAAAGTTGTAAGGATTATCTATTCAACGATTCAGATGTTATCCAGGTTATCCAATCAACGATTTAGAAGTTGTTGAAGTTATTTAATCAGTGATTCAGTTGTTACTCAGATTATCTAATTGAATAGCTCAAAAGTTGTCCCGGTTATCTGATCAACAGCACAGAGGTTGCACAAATCATCTAATAATCAGTTAACCATAGCTCTGGCTGGAATATTCAATAGCAATATAAGCAAGCAATATGAATGCGAAGCAATCGGAATAAATCATCGATGACAATTTTTGACCGATCACTTCGTTTCAATCTATTTATATTTCATTTTTCATATTTGTTCTGTAATTTTTAGTAGCATTTTTAGCGCCAAATATGACTATCTTTCCTGTTTTTCTACACTTGAAAGTATTATTTCTTCAAATGACAGTGAAAAAATTTGAATTTATTGCGATGTTTGATCCATAATTTATTGCAAAATTTTGTCATCAAGTTACAATCATGTGTTATGAGAGGGAGAGGGAGGGAGAGAGAGAGAGAGGAGGGGGAGAAAGAATCCTTGATCACTTTTATCTTTTTTTTATCTCCTTGATTTGTTCGAATTTTTTTGAGGAAAAATTTTAAATTTATGAATAAATTTTCATGCATATAAAAGAAATAATATTATTTTGATATTGACATTGAAATAATTAATGTAGTAAAGGGAAAAGTGGGAAAAAATTATGAGAAAAAATGATATGCAAATTACTGAAATGTAATGAATGGAATAATTTTAAACAAAATAAAATTGTTGAAATAATAAAAGAAAAAAAAATGAAAGTTCATTCCAATTTACATTAAAGCTTAAATTACTTTAATTAGAAAAGTATGGTAAACTGTGACAAAAAAGTATGTAATCATTTTACAATGATTACAAAATTTTTCCGTTGAGATGATTGTAATATTAATTGTAAATTAATAATCGTTTATTTCAGTCATTTTATTTTATTTCAGTTCAATTATAATAAAGTTTTAAAATTTTCCCGTGATTATTCATTTTATTTGTATTAATTTTTAAAAATTTTAATGATTAAAGCTAATTCAATTAACCTATTATCTTATCATATCCATTAAAATAATTTAATGTAAAAAACATTTCGAATTATTTTGACCTTGCAAACATTATTTCTTTGAAATGATCCATTTCTAATTAATACTATCTGATGCAATTTGGCATAGAATAATTTTTACATATTTAGCTTTCTACTTTTGCTATATATTCTAAATAAGCAATCGAAAAGAAATATGGAATAAGAACGAACAATTTTTTTGTCACTTATACATTTTAGATCTTATTTAGTTGTTATTATCAAAAAGTTTTCGTTTTTTTATTAATTTTTAATTTTATGCCAAATAAAGGTTATTTTAAATATCTTTTTGATTAAAATCACTGTATTTATTGAAAAGAATTTTTTTTCCCTTCAAAATATTCTTTTTGTTCTCATATATTAGTTTTAAATTTTTGAATTAAAAGGTTTTTGAATTGAATAAAAGAATTTAAACAAAAGAGGTTTTTTACTTTAAAAAAAAAAAATGATATATTAAATAATGGGAAGATGAAAAGATTACAGCCGTGAGAAGAAGAAGAGAAAGAAGAATGAAAAAATTAAATGAAATTTATAAATCCGGCTTAGCTTTTCTTTTTCCATTCATTTTTTTATGTTAACTTTAATTTAAATAAAGACAATATAAAAATAATATCAAGTTTTTATAAAGATAATATAAGATTTTTAAAATCAATTTCAATTAATTAAATTAACTTTAATTACAATGTTTGCTTCTTTCCTTATTAACTTTAATTTTAACGTTTCTTTTTTTTCTCATATTAACTCTAATTTCAATGTTTTTTTTCCCTCACTTTATATTATTTTTAATTTTTGTCAGTGCTTTTTTTACACGAAATTCATATTAATAATAATTTATGAACCATGAAATCAGCTAATTAAGTATACTTAAACCAAGTACTTAAACAATAATTAACAAATGAATGCGATGAAATTAGTTGATTTTAACAATGAATAACTTAATGCAAATTTATGGGAAAATAATCAGCTATTATGATAAAATACAACTGATAACTGATAGGAATACATGATTACATGGCAAAAATGAAAATTGAGAAATGATAACGATAAGAATGAATACACTTTAATCATCCTCCTTCAAATATACCTTTTTTGTTTAATCATTGAGGAATTTTAAGTAACATTTATTTCTCATTAATTTCCTATACAATAAAAAAATTTATTTCATTTCCAAATGTTTCTTTTTTAATACCCAAAATTTTCAGTAAAATTATTTTTAATTTTACATTAATTATGAGAAATAATAAATGTTACTGCATTACCTTCACATCCTTTTATTTTATTTTATTTTTTGCTTCTTTTTAAAATTTCTCAACAAATATTGAAAATCTTTTAAAATTTTAAAAAAGAATGGAAGAAAAATTGTATTTATAAATGAAAGATATTTATAGGTATATTTATAAGTATTTATAACTAAAATTTATAAGTTTATTTATAAGTAAAAGAAGTCATTTTTCCATAACTTATTTTTTCATTTTATTATTAAATTTAATTTTAACTAAAATTTTTAGCCTTTTTTTCCATTTTCACAATTTTTTTTTTTTTTTTTTTTTTTTTTGTTGTAGAAAAAAGTTTATTATTCTTGACAGATATTGGCAAATACCATCAAATATATATGTCGGGGTCATCTGTGAATCGATATTTGAAATTTTGAAAGACGGGAGCAATACCACATTCATCCACTTCCCCCGCTCTTCTACTCTTCCGCCAAAAACCTGTCATATGCTCTTCTTTCTTGACCTGTCACCATCCATTTTACCGATGTCACCATCTTCATCAATAGATTCCTTTTTTATCTATTGATGTTGTAATTATAAATATGTTGACAGTTATTTACAGAAATTTTCAAATTGACAACTTAATATTTTGATATTTAATTTAAATTAGTTTCAAAATTTTAATTGACTATTTTAATGTTCAGTTAATTTATTCATGCATCTAATTTCCTTATAGAATTTAACGTCTCGAAATAGTAATTTATCATCATTGAACTAATTACGATGTCGAAAATGACGTAAATGAAGAACTACATATGAAACAAATTCCAATCTTATAGCGTTATTCGAGATATCTCAGGTTAGTCTTTATGTTTAGCATTTATTCGATTCCTTTCTATTTTTAAATTCATTATCTAACTATTGAGCTAATAAATTTATAAAATTCCAAACTATCTAACTGTTTACTTCTTTATGTTATCAATTCAAACCTAACTTGTTTATTCATCAGAATTGATCATTTTGTTTGAATAACAAATAAAAATATGTGTATATATATAATTGTCGCAAGATCCATAAGCCATGTATTACATGATTAAAAGCCAGATAATTCATATCTCTAATAGTTTTTAATTAGCAAAATGAATACATTACTAATTTTGAAATATTAATGTAAATCGAAATGTTTGTTCTTTTTAAGCATTCAATTAAAATTATGCAAACTTTTGGTTATTCCTTTTCCTTTTTTCCCCTTTAATTTTATAAATTAAAAATTTTCCTTCATTG
>NW_018108658.1:17396-28620 GCF_000183805.2 Loa loa | reverse complement strand
ACTAAAATTTATCGTTCATATTATAATTTGTTTTTGGTTGACAGTAAAATGTATTTTCATTAATTTGTTGACAAAATTCGCTGCTCATTTAATACATAAAAATTTCGCAAATCATAATAGGAAATGAAATAGAAGGAAGAGAAAGAAAAAAAAAAGTGAATTAAAAGAATAAAAAGAAAAGAAATAAACTCTTCTCTCTCTCTTTTTCTCCCTTTCTCTCTCTCTCTTTCCATTATTATGTTAAAATATCATGGAGGAGATGACATTACTTTTTTTTTCTTATTTTTTTTTTTTAACTCATTCTGTTTTAGCTTTGGTAAGAACATGTTTCACCTAATATGTCATTTGTTGGATCAAAATTATACTTCAAGTAGAAGAAAATTAAATTTTCATCTATTTATGTAATTATTATTTTATTTTTTTTTCATTTTTTACAAAATTATGAAATGAAATATTTCTATTTGTTTATCTAAAATTATTATTTTTTCTTTTTTCTTTTTTTTTCAAAATATTTTACATACTAAAATATTAATTGTTAATTTATTTGGATAAAATTGGTCCATAAATTTCTTCTTCTTATTCATATTAAAATTATACATAAAACTAAAAAAAGATCGATAAATAATTTTTTTTTCTTTTAATTCTGATAATCAGTTTTTATTCTGATAATCAATTTTAGCAAAACAATAATTCGTTACATTTTTTCCTCTTGCATAAATTAATAAATGCTTCTAAGAATTACAATTTAGAAGACAACTCGATTAGTTACTTATTTGGCTAGTTTACTGTACCTGAAATGGAACTATCTAAGCTTTCAATTGTATCCATACATTGTTAATTAATTAAAATTTAATTGTAATTTTCTTGAGTGAAATAAAAATGTAACACAATTGATAATCAATGTTATACTTGATTCTAGTAATATTAAAAAGAAATGAAACGTAAGCGTAGGTGTGAGCGTACGTGGCAAATTCACGGAATACTTGTAGGCTACATTTTATCATTCTCATATCTTTCAATATTTATTTTGTGATTCATCTAAAATTTTGATTCAAACTTACACTAGTCCTTCTAATGTATCCAGTATTACCACTTCCTTACGTAAATAATGATCAATGCACTTTTTTCTCTAATTTTCATATACAAATACAAATGTGCATGCATGCATGCATACATGCATGCATACCTTAATCTTTCATATTCTAACAATCAAAGTATAAGCTATCTATCATAAGAGTGTTTTTTTTTTCCTTCAGAAATTTGAAAACAATTTATTTACCGTAAAACATCTGTTTAACGTACGTGACCACTTAATTTCCTTACGTATGTCATCTTCAAGTATCATTCTAATTTTCATTATTTAATTAAGAATGGAATATCATCGTATGTGTATCATTGGTGGTGGTGGATATTTTGGACAACATATTGCTCAAGAATTACAAGAACAAGGCTTTCATACTGTAATATTAGACATTAGTTTTTGTGATATACCAATGGTGAAACTAAACGAATCACTCACAACTCGAATTACGGTTTGTATTTTGGAAATTTTTAATTCATTAAATAAATATATATAAATATCGATGATGAAAATTAAAATGATACTCTCTATTCATAGGACTGAAATTTTTTGAAATTTATTTTCAAACTATTGCATATTCTATTTTATATATACATTTGTACAAAATGTAAATTTTCAACTAAATGCTATTATGGTATAAAATTGAAATTAACATTTTAGTTCATTTAAATTTTTTGAAATTTCAAAGATTAATTTTTGAATTTAAAAAATTTTTTAAAAATCAATAAGAAAAAAATATATCTTCGTTATTGCATGTAATTTCTATAGGGTTCATTATTGGATATAAAAGTATTAGATCAAGCATTATACGGTTGCGTTGCATGTTTTCATATTGCCGCATACGGTATGAGTGGTGGCGCTTCTGTACGTTAAATTTCCTTCTTTATTTTTTATGTGAAATTGATGAGAAAAAAAAAGGATAAATCGTTTGATATTATTAAAATTTATATAATTTAGTTTTAATCTTAAAAAATGTTTCATTGTATAATTTCCATTAAATACTACTATTACGGTGTACGTGTTCATACTGTAGATGGTGTTAAATGAAAATATGCCATTTCAAATTTCTTCCTTAACATTTATCGTAATTTAGTTTAATTTATCCCAATTAAAATTCAAAGTTTGCACTTCTATTTTTTGCTGGTTTGAAATAGAAATTTGATGAATTGAAAAGTTTCAATTTTAAGTTTTAAATATGTATACGATTATTGCATCGAAATATTTCAAAAAAATTGTTAGATTAAATTGTAATTTATTCTAATGAAATTCATATTTGTAATAGATATGAAATTTAAGTTGGATAAAGAAATGGTATACTTAATTAATGTTACTGGCACTAAACAAGTATTAGAGCGTTGTCGTATCAATGGTGTACAAAGGTTTATTTTTGCAAGTTCTGTAGCTGTCATTTTTACCGATGAGGAGCTACAAGATGCTGATGAATTAACCCCATATCCACATCCATCTAAGGTCAATCGTTCTTGTTAACAGTTAATTTAAATCTGTAAAAGTTTAAAATTTTATAATTTCATGAAATGATTTATTAAAAAAATCAACATAAAATAAGCTTACTCATTTAAATTCTAAATTACTTTATATGGGTTAGATGCATCGATATTGTAGACTAATTAATCATAAATTATTTGCTCAAATATGTTTACTTTTCTAGCTAAGATAATCATCAATTTATAAAACAATTCCAGGTAATTTTGATTTCAATTTGAATTTGATACAAATTTGTAAAAAAAAAAAATGCAGAAATAGTTATTTCATAGGTAATCTTTCTCTTTTTTTTCTTCAAAGAATAAATATTTTAAATTTCATAGAAAAAAAAACCCCCCACTACATATTTCCTTATCATAATGTTTAAATTCAATGTTAAAATGAAATTAACGATAAATGTTAAGGATAAGAAATTAATTTATAATTATTTATACTTGGAAAAGATTATTTTGTAATTAATTACAAATATTGCAGTATTATTCATATTATGCAGCATCTAAAGCAGTAGCTGAAAAATATGTAGTAAATAGTAATTGTGATACATTGAAAACTTGTGCTCTCCGATATCGTGGAATATATGGTCCTGCAGAACCGCGAACTGTAAAAAGGACAGTGGTAAGTTTTTGTTGTTTTTTTTTTCTTTTGTCATATAATTTGAATTGTAATTAAATTTGAATATTTTTTTTCTTAAATTTAATCATCACATATGTTAAAATAATGCGAAATGATAATTTACATCGTTTTGGATTCATTCTTATTCAATTCTATTTATTTGCTTATAAATTTTTTGATTTCAAATTTTTTAATATTTTAAAAGTTTTTTCTTTTAGGATCTATGCAAACGTGGTTTAGTTCTTGCAACTTTTCATAAATTCCATGAATGTATGACGCAATACAGTGGAATTGGAAATAGTACTAGGGTAAGGCTATAATTTTAATTACTTGATGAATTTTAAATTAAATTAATTCAAATATTTATCTATTTGCTTTCGTTATTCCACTTTTTTTTATCTATCCGTATTATTTACTATCATTATCATCTGATATTTCTTCATATCCAACAAATATTCTTCTTAATTAATTGTTAATTAAAACATACATTTTAGGCGATGAGATTAGCTGAAGATGCTTTAAGAAGAGGTGTCGCATGTGGTAAAATATATAATATTGTTGATGGTGGTCCACCTGTTGGATCATTCAGTTTTTGGTTCCCGCTTATTCGAGGTAAACATTTTTTCCTAGCACTGTTTTTTTTTTTTTTTGTCACTAATTCAGAAATGATTTCTATCTAGAATTTATATTTATAACTGGTCTTAAAATCGGCTTTTTTTTTTCTCTTAAAACTGTAAAACTGATAAGTGATTGCATGTGATAAAAGTATATCAAAGTTTTTAAGAAAAAAAAATTCGTCATTTATTTATCATTTACATGTAAATTTTAATTTCAGCATTTAACAAACCGTTACCTATGTTCAAAATACCGTATACACTTGTAGTATACTTGGCTATATTATTCGAATATCTCTATCGCTATTTTGGTCTAGAACCATTATTTACCAGGCTTGAAGTGAATCTAGTATCAATTACCAATACTTATTCCATTAAACAAGCCCAACATGATCTCGGCTATAAACCAATTCAAAATCATGACCTTACCGAAGTGATACGTTATTATAAAATAGCCAAGAATAGCAACAATAGGAAAAAAGATAATAATAATATTGTAATTTCATCAATATCATCTGATAAGAAGCATTTAAATATTGTTCTTCTTAATCGTATCAGTTTCATTTTACTTATGTTAATTGTATTTCTTTTTTGGATTGCTAGTACATTATTTGTATAAATTGATATCAATCTTATTGCTTAATGTCATCATAAAAATCTATTCAAAATAATTACGAATGATTGCTTGACAAATAAGATTAGCAATTCTAACGCTATAAATAAATGACAATTAACTGGTATTTTTTTTTATGCTGATTAGCCGATAAGAATTTAATTTTTATTGAAATAAAATTAGCATAAATGCTGTGATAACGCAAAAATTATATCAATTAAATATTTGTAAAATTAATTTTTAGCTTAAATTGATTCAAATTACTATAATAAGATTGATTTAAATTGTAGAATAGGCAAAAAAAAGGTAAGTTATGTTAATTATATATTAATTCATATCATTTTTGATAATGAGATTTAGTATTAAAGGGAATGTGAATTAATTTGCTAAAACACATTTCAACTTTTAAGAACCTAAAAAATATTGTAGATTCTTTTTTGCTTTTTTTTTTCCTAGAAAGGATCTTTGAAAAAATGCTTAGAAAAAAAAACTTGAAAATATTTGATTCAATCATAACTAATTTCCATTCCTCACTTTTATGTCAACTCATGTCGCATTTTCTTCATTTTCTCTTTTCAAAATCTGAATTTGAATTAAATAATTCAGCTCTTTTAATTTCACAATAAGCACTACATTTATGTGCATATGCATCGCTCCTTTTGCTAATTGTTTTCTTTGAAAAAAAAAAAACCTGAATTTCCTAATATTCAAGTTTTTTAATTTAATTTTAAATTATACTTCTATATTTTTATCACCAAATTGAAACAAAATTTCATGTCTATCTCTCTCTCTTCTTTTTTTTTTTGTTCTGAAAAAAGAAAAGAATTTTGAGCAAAAGTTGATGCATTCTTGGTAATTATTATGTTATTTTTGACAATGAAACAGAATAACAAACGTGCAATTGGCAAATTAAAACATAAAAATAAATTTTTCTATTTTTTTTCTTTTAAATCAAAAAAAAATCGAACAATTGAAACATCTAAGAATTGAAATTAAAAAAGGAAAAATTGAATTATGTAATCTTTAAATAAGCAAAAAAATAGCTTACAATAGTTTATTAAAATTATTGTGCTATGGGAGTTAATGAATAATATTTTACCTTTTAAATAGTGAATGATTATTTGAAGTTAAAATGATGCTAGCTAATTCATTATGCCTTTTAATTAATTGATGAATAGGGCACATGAATTAATTTTGTTTATAGCAATTTTAATTTAAATATTTACATAGTTAAACAATTAAATTGAATGAAAAATATTCAAACATTACAATCTAGGCTAATCATTATCCTTTAATACAACAAAAAAAAAAAAAAAAAAAAAAAAGAAAGCATCATACAAATTAATGCATAAATTTAGTGAACAAGCAGTCAATCACTTCAATACTTTAAACAAATTGCTAATTTGATTGAAATATTTTTACTAACTTTAAAATTTTACAAAATGAAATTTTCAGAAAATTTTAAGATCGATTATATTTGAAATAGTAAAAGTTACAATAAAAAATGCAAAATTTTTTATAATTATTTGTAACTTTTTTTTTTTTGAATAATTTTAATGATGGAATAAAAATAAAAACGATGAAATATTTCTTTTTGAAAATAACAATTATACTAATTATATGTTATATCATTGTAAATAAATTATACATTCCCTTCAATTAATTTCTCCTCCATTTTAAATTTATTTTTTTTAATTAATTTCAAAATTTCATCTTATTTCATCATTTTCCCTTTATTTCTCATTTATTATTTAATTATAAAACAATAAAATTTAAAAATAAAATAAAAAAAAACATACATAAAAAAGACGAAAACTTTTTCGGGCAAAAAAGAAAAAAGAAATAGATGAATTAATATTTAAAATATGCAAAATATTTCAATGATCGTAGTACTAAATTTATATGATGTAAGGAAAGTAATTTTACCCGATCCCTTCACATATTTATGCTAAGATCGGGTATTTTACCCAAACAGTTTATGGGTAAAGAAAAGCTTCAGATAGCATAATTAAAATTCTCGTCAATGTTCAATTGCGGATACTATCTAGCGTTGCATTAAGCAGCATCATTAGCTATAAATTTATTGGTCGCAAAAAGTAATTCAATGTATATATTGATAGTAAGAGAAGTAGATGGCAATGTTAAGTGGATTGTTAACAGAATAGATTGACAATGTAACATTCTCTCATTATTTAATTTTCATTTTTAGTTTGAAATTTCTTTTTTCTTTTTAATTAAAAATTTTCACTATTTCTTTTTGAGAATGAATGACAGATTGATTTGATTTGATTTTTAAAAGTGAATTGAAATTGTTTATTTGCATTAAGATTAGATTGATTTAGCTATGACTAACTAGACTGATGTTAGCTGTTGTTTGATTTGAATGTAACAGATAACAGATAGATAGATCGATAGATAGATAGATAGAAAGAAAGATAGATTGATTGATTGAATGATAGATAAATGGATAGATAAAAGCTATTCTTTGACATATACTTTAGGTGATAGTTTAAACAAATGACCAACGTGTCAACAAATGACCATTATAAAGGTCATCTTGGTGAAGAAAACAATAATTTTTTTTCCCTTAACAAGAGCATCTTTTTTTCGCAATTAATTTATTAAAATAATATGATTGATTATCGAATAATTATTAAAAATTAAAATTTCAATTTTTGAAAGTTAAGAAAAAAAGCCAGAAAAAAGATAATTTGGAAAAAAAAATCCAAACTTTTTTTTTTTTGTGAAAATTTGCAATCTTTTTATTATATTTGTGTTAAATTTCTTCTTCACTTTTATATCAGTAATCATATCACTTCCATTCCTATCTATCCAAATCAATTTTATCAATAAAATGAAAAAAAGAAAGAGACAAACTAATTATTATGAATTACGATCAATGTAGAGGAGAAATTTGAGGAAAGTATCAAAAATAAATTTGATGTTTAAATTTCATTTGCTATAAGTTTAGCTATTAATAATGCCTTTCATTTCTCTTTTATTTTTCTCATTATAATCCCAAAGAATGTTTAAAATTTAAATGAAATTGAGCAAAATAAATGAGAGAATGTTATGAAACAATGGAAGGACTAGAATAATACAAAATACAATTGTAAAATGGAACAATTCACAAAACTTTAATATTATTTTTAAACAAATAAGCAATTTTTGTTCTATTATAATGGCATACTTTCAACTAATTCGCCTAATTTAATTTGTCGTTTATTCAAAATATGTCTATCACTATTATTATTCATATTTATGCTATTATTATTATTATTGTTATTATTATTATTATTGTTATTATTATTATTATCATTATTATTATCATTGCCATTAATGTCATCAATATTATTATTATTATTGTTATTACTCATTGCATGATCGCATTTTCCCATGGCCTGATTTTTCACATTTCGTAATTGACGTTCCACAAATTGTAAGTCAGCAAAAATTTGCGCATCACGTTGCCGCATATAGGCCTGAAATGAATGAATAATGCCTTGATACAAAACAAAAAAAAAGGAAAATATCAAATAATAAACAAATAAATGAATACTAAAATACTTAAATAATTAAACTGCATTAAGATATTGAGTACTTTACCCTATAAATTTTTTTTTCCACAGAAATATCTATTACTGTAGAAAAATTGATTAATATTAATAAGATGATTTAGATTACTGTGTATAATATTTAATTTAATAGCTAAAATGTTTACGTAATTAAATTAATTATGTGAAATTACAAGTACCATTTCACGTTTGAGATGATTGAAAACTTCATTCCAGGAACGAAAATCACCGGAAGATGTTTTTTGTGAATCATTGGAACTTATTGATCGTGACAAACCCGAATCATTATTCATTGTATCTTCAATTACCCTTACTGGTTTCATTATTAATGGTGCAGAATTAGAATCATGATTGGCAATAATGCAGGAATTTGTTGTATCTAAAATAAAATTCTATTTCAATAATTTAATTTATAAATTTTTTTTAAAATTATCACTTCCTGATAATTTTAAAATTATCAACAATTTTGTTTTATAAGACGAATAAAAAAAAAAAAAGGAAGAAAGAAAGAAGCAACATAATTAAGATGGGAAATAATTGAGTTGGAATATGAGAGAACTGAAAATTCCAGGAAAAATTTTACATCTAAGATCAAAGATTACTGTTTGTGTGTTTTAGAAAAAAAAAAACCCCCCTTTCCTTTTATTTGATTAATTCATTAATTGTTTAAAATTGTAAAGCTAATGACAAACGATAAATAATATGAATTGTCATTTTCTTTTCATTATACAACATTTACAAATGTAAAATACATTTAATGTTTCAATATATTATCAGAAATTTTTTTTTAATTTCATTTTGAATTTAAAATTTAAATTCCAACAAGTTTTAATTATTTGCAAAATTCATTTCTTTTTTGTGTCAAATTTTTTTGTCATTTTCTTTTTTCAAATTTTTATTCAAATTTTTTTTTAATTTTAAAGCGAAAAAAAAGATGCAAAATCTTACTTACTTGAATTGATAATATCATAATCATACTGATATGATGGCTCATCATCATCCGGTAATTCCAAGGAATAACTTGCATCAAAAAATGAATATTTTGATGATGATGATATTGATGTTGTTGGAATTTCGTTTTGTTCTATTACACTTGAAGCTAATACTTTTGAATGTAATCGACTAGGTAATGTTGCTGTATCATATATCCTGAAAATACTATCAGTATTTAAATCCGACAATTTCATTATATAATCCGGAAATGTAATTTTATTATACATTTAATTAAAAATTCAAAAAAAAATGAATTTTCAATTTGCATATAATAAATTTTGAATTTTCAAAAAATCTATTTTCTAAATAATCTTTCAAATAATTTATCATTATTTATCAGCTAATCATTCTTTTATCATTCATTTTCTGTCTCTTGCTAACTATTTCATATAATTTAAAATATTTTTATAAAGAAAAAAAAGAGCAAAAAAGAAGTGAGGAAAACAAATATATTAATATTATAAATTTTTTAAATATATTTAACTAACTTTTTGAAAAATTTCTTCGTTGCTTTGAACGGATTTAACAATCCATTACCGTTACCATTACCACTACTACTACTACTACTACCATTACCACCAGTGTTACTACCACTATTGCAACCTGAATGATTACTACTGTATCGAGTTGATACCATATTGCTGAGATTTTGCTTATACGGTGACAAACAAATTGAGAAATGATTATCGTTGCCAACACTATGAGATCTGCAAAAAACTATTAATATCATTTTGAAATGTAAATATCACTGATATGATTATTTGTGATAAGTAAATTGTTAATGTGAACATTCTGATAGCTAAAAGCAATGGAAAATTAATTTTGTTGTGATAAGCAATTTATTGTGATCTTATTTCAAATCAGAAATATAATAGAAAAGTATTAATGAAATAAACGAAAGATAAAAAGGAAGGAGGGAGGGAGAGAGAGAGGAGAGAGAGAGAGAGAAAGAAAGAGCATGTGTGATAAATTTTATCAGTATATTTGCATTGCTTTGTGAATATTTAAATTTTAATTTTAACATTTTCGATTTCATTTCATTTTAATAATAAAAATATATGCTTAATATAAGCAGTAATACTGTCAACTAAATTAGTTTGAAAATGGAAATAGAAATATAAATAAACTAAAGGAAATAATTTTTGTATAAATGTCATCACTGCGGAACTTAATTATTGTTGATCGTTGAACTTGATAAAAAATTTAATTATAAACTATTTTTGATCAATGATATCTAATATAGCCTATACTTTTCCATATTAATTAATTAATTTTTAGCAATTTTAATAACTTTAATTTATTTCAAATTTATTACTGATCCCAAAAATTAAATACAACATTTAAGATGCTGATAAATTGTCATAAAGTCATAATTATAAATTTTGCATATATTACTTATGTAAATTTTATATGTTTTACATGCAAAATATTTGCATATATATAGAATAAATTTTAAATTTCAGTTTCAGCGAACAGATAAAAATATTTTAAATTTAATTAATTTTAAAAAAAAAAGGGAAAGAACAAATAGAAATATTTCAAAATTAATAAATTTGTAGACAAAAAGAAAAAAACGAACAGAATCGTTTCAAAAAAAATTCGAAGAAAAAGAACAAATAGAAATATTTGAAATTTGATAAATTTTAAAAGAAAGAAAACAAATAGAAAATATTTTAAAATTAATTAATTTAACAGGTAATAAAATGAAATAAAGCAACATTCATAAATTTTAAATTTCAATCATACCTTTGATGTATTCTTTCTTCACTTCCGATAATTCGATCTTTTTTTCGTCGGCTTAACGAGCCATATGATCGATTTAAAATTTGATCATTATATTCAGTTGATTTTTTCTCATTTCGGTTGATTCTTTCTAAAAATTGAATCATCCAAATGATTTTCTCTTTTCTTCCTTCATTTTTTAACAATTTATTTGCTCATTTTTTATGCCTAAAAACTTTTTCCAAAATTTATTTAAATATTTGCGGACATATTTAAAATTATCATAATTAATTGATTTTTTATTTTTTTTTTAAGAAAATTTCTGGTCACATTGCTACAATTATTCAATTAACTGCTTCACTGTATGCAAATTATTAAGTAATCGAATAAATATAAATGAAATGGAAAAATAAAATAAAATAAATGAGCTATCAACAAAAAAAAGAAAAATTTCGAAATAGTAGTAATTGGAAATTGTCAACTTCATCGATGACCTAATAACCTAATTTTT
>NW_018108658.1:13966-16127 GCF_000183805.2 Loa loa | reverse complement strand
TATCGGATATAAGTATACGTAAATGCTTATGACTATCGGATATAAGTATACGTAAATGCTTATGATATCGGATATAAGTATACGTAAATGCTTATGATATCGGATATAAGTATACGTAAATGCTTATGCTATCGGATATAAGTATACGTAAATGCTTATGGCATCGGATATAAGTATACGTAAATGCTTATGGCATCGGATATGAATATACGCAAATCCTTGTTGGAAAAAATTTACGTCATCGAATACGAGGACACAACACATAAGCTTTCATTGAACGATTACGAAACGTGAAATGAATCATTTCCATTTTCTTGCTAATTTGTTAGATCTAATTTATTAGTGTTCCTTAGGATCAGCTTCAAATTACAATACATTGATTACTAAAGACTGTAATTAAATTTAAATCGTTGAAATTCTCTAATTAACTTTTCCCTTCACTTTCATCATTTCATTCTCATTTCTAAAATATTAAACACTTTAAAGAGTTTAATGGCTATAATTTAACCGTTTGGTTATAATTTAAATCGATTGTTTACTCTTCATAAATCGATATTTATGAAAAGTAAACAAAGTATTCTGAAATATTTCAGGCTTTAAATCTCTTTTAAAATGTGTAACATAAAATTTTGTTTTAATTAAATTCCAAAAATATGACATTAAAACTGTTGCTAATATTTTAATTTTGTAATTTGAAATTGATATTTTAATTTTATAATTTAAAATAAAAACTGAATTTGTAGGGAATAAATTTTGCAAGAATCAAAACAAAATTTTTTCAAACATAAAAAAATTACGATTGAATATTAAAAAAAAAAATAATGTAAAATTATTGTGAAAAAGAAAAAAATTTGAGTTTTGTTTATGTTTTATTTCTTTTTTTCTCTTTATAATAACTACAAATAAATAGAGTAAAGGAAATACCACTGGGATATATTACACAACACTGACCAATATCCAATGGTCATTAATCTTTCTCCTCTTTCTCATTCAACAACAAGTTAGTATTTCAATTTCTATCCTCATTACTAACGACATATTTCTTACATTATTATATCTTATTATATCTTATGAGAAAAACAGAGAAAGAGAGAGAGAGAGAGAGAAAGATGAAATTTTTCTTCCTTCGAGTAAATATAATTTTAAACAAAAACAAAAAAAAAAATTGTAAAAATTTTAAATTTGCCAATATATGTTAGAACTAATATTTGATTAATTTAATTTATAGCAAAAAAAAAGTTTATAAAAATTTTTGAAAAATTTTCGAAATTAATTTAAGACGAAAAATGAAATTAAAGTGATCGTTTTTAATGGACGATTAAAAAAAAAAAACAGAAGGAATGTTATGCACATTTTCCGCATTGTTGAATATTTTAATTATTAATAGACGATAAAAGTAAAAGTAAATTTTAGAAATGAAATGAAAATGAATGTTGTCAGAGAAAGAGATGAAATTTTTGATTGAAATAACACTGCTAAATAAATCAATTAGCAATTGTTCGGGACAATTCTTAAAATTTCAAGCAAAAAAAAATTAGCAAATTTTGTTGAGAGAAAAGATTGAATTAATGAATGCAAACAAACAATCATATTTCATCAATTTAAAACCAATAAAATCAACGAAAAAGTTTTGTTAAAATTATCGAAAAATTTTCAAAATTGATTTTTTTCTAATCACAAAATTATGCCTTTTTTTTTTGTTAAACCAAAAATTAGATTTATCTTTTCAAGCTTTACATTAATCAACTTATTTATTAGGCTTAAGAACAAGTTAAAATTGCAACTTTCACTATCTTCTTAGCAAAAATTTAGCTTATTAGCAAAATTAATAAGCGAAATAATTGGAACAATTTTAGGAAGGGTTAACAAAAAAAAAAATGTTTCAAAATTGTTAGATAAAATCAAAATTTATATATAAAAGAAATAAAATTTATTAAAAGTTCATTTTATATGAAATCGATTTGTGAATTTTTTTTCCCTTTTTTTAAAAAAATTTGAAATATATTTAAAAAATTTTTCTGAATGAAAAATCGTTTACGAAGTTTTCTGTTAATGAAAAAGAATTTGTAATAATGAAAATTGAGCAAATGCTTTTGAAAAATTTCGACAAACTAAAAAGAAAAGAGAAAAAAAAGAAAAAGAAAAAAGAAAAGAAGAGAGA
>NW_018108658.1:11590-13318 GCF_000183805.2 Loa loa | reverse complement strand
AGAAATTTTTCAAACTTGTCATTTATAAAATTTAAAATTAAAAAAATTTTTTCAATCATTTTCATTCGATCATTAAATCCAATAATACATTTTGTTGCTAAATTATTAATTTGTATAAATGCTTACAGAAATATTCATTCAATCACTCATTTTTTCGTTTATTTTTCGTTTTTTTTTTAATAATAACAAATATTTAAATAATAAAATGAAACTTTGCTATTAATGATCAATTTTATGATAGTAAAAAAATTTCTGTAAAGAAAAAGCACCACGATCTAATATGTTAATTGATCTGGATCCGGATTTTCCTTCTCTTCGTTTGCTATCCGTTCTTCCTATTATACTTCCCGGTTTTACTGATGCTACTGTATCACTCGGACGACTATTACAACAATCATAATTGATTGAAATTCCAAATTTTGTTGTTTTTAATGCGCAAAATTGATTGGTAGTTGTCATCAAATAATTTCGATTCGTATTTAATGATCTGAAAATTCCTTTTAATTATTAATTAAATGTATTTATTCATTATTTTCAATTGAGAAAACTTATAAATTGAAGTGTTAAATTATTAAACCAAATTTATTGTTCAATTAAAATTTTACTGTAACAAATATTAGTAATTAAAATTTTTCGTTTTTCATGAAATTTCAATTTTATAGAATTTTAATTGCACGAAAATGTACCAAAATTAATTAAATTACGAAAATTTTGGATTGTAGCATAGTAGCTAATTATTCATTTTAATTAAACATTTCTCTTTTTTTTAATGGATGGACAAATTTAAATCACTACAAAAATGATTAAAATGAAAGGATTTTATGAATTTAGAAAGAAAAAGTGGAAAATATTTTATTGCTATCCAATAAAATTATATATATTTATTAAAAAGAAGGAAATAATAAAACCAACAAATCAACAGCTAACAAAGTGACATTATTTAAAACAACAAATTTCAATGATTCAAAATTTGACATGACATGTGTGATTAGAATTCATTTATCATATCAAATAATCCAGTCAATTCATTCTAACAGAAAGGAAAATACAAATTACTTTAATTCAAAAATACAAATAAATTAATTTTTACTTAAAAAAAATTGCTTAGATTTATGAAAATTAAATAAATTTCTTCATTAAATAAAATACATTAGTATGCAAGAATTTTATAAAATATTTATTAAAAATGTCAAAGTTTCATTGTTTAAATATTTTTTAAAAATACTAAAATATTAACAATTCTTTCTTATTCTATTACATTCAGATAATATATACTGTCTGCAATTTTTTTTTTCTTTTCAAAGAAATTTGCTCGTTAAGATCTATCAAAAAAAAATTAAAATCATTAGTTAAAGAGAATAGAAAAGAAGAGAGAAAAAAAAGAAAAATGAACGAAACAAATTCAAACAAAATATGGCATATTATAATAATCATAGTAATAATTGTTATAATGATAATAATATTGACAATAGTAATAGCAATAAAAGTAATAATGATGATAATAATAGCAATAATAGCAATAGTGATAACAATAATAATAATAGTAATAATAATAATAATAATAATAATAATAATAATAATAATAATAATAATAATAATAATAATAATAATAATAATAATAATAATAATAATAATAATAATAATAATAATAATAATAATAATAATAATAATAATAATAATAATAATAATAATAATAATAATAATAATAATAATAATAATAATAATAAT
>NW_018108658.1:2525-10559 GCF_000183805.2 Loa loa | reverse complement strand
TTTTTTTTTTTTTTTTTTGAAAAAAACTTTATCGAATTCAATGCTTGATGTTATTGCAAGACATGCTTTTCCTCTATTTCAATTAGTTTTATTCAATTAAATTCTATTCTATTGAATTTAATGCAGTTTAATCCAGCAATAAATAAAATTTTCATCTGTTCGTGAAAAAAACTATATAATGGAATTTTTTGCATACTGTATGAAGAGAGAAAATTGTTGATAAAAACAAAAGGATTGAAATGAATGATGATATGTGATAAGATAGATTTCTTTCTTTTCTCTTCCAACAATATAGTAAATTATTCAATGGGAAATGAAAATTTAAAGCCAATTTTATTGTGAATGAATCATTTATGTAATTATTTATAAAAAAATAAATTTTTTATGATAATATATTGAAAGCAAATTGAAAAGAGAAATTTATAAAAAAAAAAGAGAAAGAAATGGTAAAACATAGAAAAATAAAAAAAAAAAACGAGACAGAAGAAAGAAAAGGTAGTGATAATGGCAAGGAATATAAGCTTCTTTTGATGTTATCAGCAATTTTTAAAATTACTCTTTTTTAATTTTCTATGTTGATATATTGACAAAATATTTGTTGTGAAAGTCAAAAAAATAAAAAATAAAAAAATATTTTTTAATTTATTTTCGAATTTTTTTTTTTTAATTTCTTCCTTTTGTCTTCTATTTTTTTTTTTTTTATTAAATAATACATTGATATTTTTTGTTAAGAAATCTAAATTTAGAATATAATTTTTAAAATTTTTCAAAATTTTTTCAAGTTAGAGTTTTTTTCATTTACTATACATATGATAGTTATTTACAAGAATACAATTTTATTTCATGAAGAAAAAATACAAACTAATTAATGTTGGAATTGTAACTAATTGGGAAAAAATTTTTAATCAATTAAAAAATTTTTAAATTAAGAAAAATAAATTAAATGAAATTATTCATTCGAAAAATCGTGATTCACTTTTCATTTAATGGAATTCAGATAACAAATAGTGATAAAATGTTGGAAGGCCATTGGGAAAGCACAAAATTTGGTACATTCTTAAAGTTTTTACAATTTTTGTAAATTCGATTAATTTTTTCTTTCAAAAGTTTTTCAAAAATTTCTTAACATAAAGAAATTTTTTACATTCACAAAATAAATTTGAAAATTTCAACAAAAAAAAAAAAAAATAGGACACTGTTACAGGGTAGTGACTACTTTTCATCAATATTTCTTTCGTCTTTCATTTATTGCCATTTTAGAAGTCCATTTAGTTAATATAATTGATGAGGTGTGACAATTTATTGTTGTGATAGTGATAGGAATTTAAAATTTAAATGAAATATGACGAAGATTTCCATGATGACTTACCAAAATCAACAAAAGCAAGACATAATAAACATGAGCATTGTAGGAAATATTTTCATCTATCAACTTAGTCCTATAAGTAAACTTTATTTTAAAAGTTGAATCGTTGAAATTTGTCATTTTACCTCTCCCTTGTCACCTCCATCTCTGTCCCTCCCTCCGTTTCTCTCTCTCTCTCTCCCTCTCTTCCTATTTATTATTATCTTTGCATGCGTTTGTCCTATTTGCTCACAATATTTATAATTTGAACAATAAAATTATAATTTGTAAATTAAACAAATGCGACCTCTTTACATTTATCCATTTTTAGAAATCATATCAAACTAAATGATAACATATCATTTCAGGTAAATCACATTTGTATAAAAAAAAAAGATGGAAATAATTTTGAATGAGAATGTAAATTTTGAAGAATTCATAATTTTGAGCAATAACCAAATTACAGGTCATATTAAAAATGCCATCTATACCAATTAATTGACCTTGGCAATTGAATGGATTGAATTGAATTGAATTGAATTGAATTGAATTGAAAAGATATCTCAACAACGATTAATGCATCATATAAAGATGACAAATATGTTAATGTTAAATATATCAAAAAGGATGACAGATTCTTAGATTTGATTAAAATTTATGATTGTAATGCATTTCTATTGGTTGTTCATTCCATATGAGAAAAAAAAAATGACCTTTTGAATGACCTTCAAAATGACAAAATATTAAGGTTGAGAAGATAGCCAGTTATAGAAAAAGGGGGAAAAAAAAAGAAGTTTCACTGGATAAGAATACATATATGTCATAAGATGAATTAAAATAAAATTGATTTTATGTCATTTTAAGTACTTTGATGGAAAAAAAGAGGAAAAGTAAAAAATGACGTATTATTTTTGAATGAAAATGAATAAAACATATTAGATGGAAATCAATGATAGCATGAATTGTTAACAAGAAATTAATAATGTGAAAAGAAATGAGAATACTTTCAATCTTTGAAAATTTCAATGGAAATTAAAGTATTGAATTCAATTAATGAAGTATATATATTTTTTGTTAAAAAAAAAATATTTCAAATCTTCTCAGAAAAATATAATTAAATCCTAAATTGATATTATTATGGCTCAAAAAAAAAAATGGCAAAAGAAAACGATTAAAAAAAATTTTATGCATAGAAATTAATTCATTCAAATAAATTGAAATGAAATGGAATTGAGCGATCTTTGATCGCTTAATGAAAAAAAAGAGTGTAATTTAAATGCATTACTTGGGATTTGTTCAATTTTCCTTTTTTTTTTTTGTTTTTTTCTATTCCATTCTAGTATGCTTTAAGCATTTTTGATAAAAAGAATTAAATATTCGAACAATACGAACAAATTAAAATTGAAATTTTTTTGCAAAAATCAGAAAAGAATTTTCATAGAAATGTTTGAATTTATAGAATTAAAAAAAAAAATTCCAAAACTATTTCTTTTATTTCAAAAATTATTTTGTACCGAAAAAAAAAGATATAAATAAAATGAAAAAAAAATTATAATAGTAATTTTAAGCTTATTTGAAAAAGTTTTTAAAAATATAAAAAATAAGCACAAAACTATGAAAAATCAATAATTGAAGAATTTTTTTTTTTAATTTTATGATTACTAATGAGAATGTATTAGGCATTGTTAGTTAAAATATGATTGAAATATGAAGCGTATTATTAAAATGGATGATGAAAATTGAATATCATAGAATTCTAATTTATATAAACATTATTGGAAATGAATAATGAATAATCGTAGAAATGATATTTAAATAGCAATAAATATGTGAATAATAAAATTATTAGTGTTTAAAGAGATGAAATGAGTAAACAAAAAAGTAGAAATATTGAAATAAGTGTATGACAATAAACCAGAGGTCAAAGTTTTAATTGGAAGAAAGAATATTTTGCTATTAATTTGAAGGTCATCAAGATATTGTTTGAACGGAAATTTATGTATGTAATATATGATGGTGAATATGTAATGTGTCATTGCTAATGGAATGATAAATTGTGCGGTAAACATTATTTTCACATCCCAATAAAATCATTAATAGAATGAGATAATTAATCAATTAACGACCAATCCTACTTAAATGGTATAAGGATAAACTAATCGGAAGATTGAAATTACTGAAAAATGACCCATTTGATGAAATACATTATTTGTTAATGATTAATCAATGATTTTAATGTGGAAAAAAAAGTTTGAAAAATTATTTTTAAATTCAAATAATGAAATTTAAAACCATATTTTTTGAATAAAATAAAAATTCAAATTTTTTAGCATATAATTTTCTAATTTGTATTAATTGCAAATATAATCTTAAAACGTGAAAGAATATAAGGATGAAATTTTTGAAAAGAAAATTATAATGATAATTAGCTAAAATCACTTCATTAAAATTATAATTGGGGCGCAAAAATCTATTCCATCTCTAAAATATTTCCATTTACTAGTTTCGCTTTCTCAATCCTTCTATGTTAATTTATGTAAAGATTTGAAATGCTTGGAACATAATTGCGCCTAATGTATAATTCATTTTCAATAAAATTACTTTTTATAAAAAATATTCGACAAAAATTTTTCATAAAAAGTTTAATTTTATACATATTCTAGTGTAAAATATCATGAAAATATTCAACAAAAAAAAAACCAACATATTTTTAAAAATTTTAAATACGCTCAAAGAATAACATATGTTAATCCATTTGAACCAATTGATAAGCCTAAATTAGCAATGAATAAGAGGAATAAGAAGAAAGGAAACATTTTAAAGGTTGAAAAATATGCAAGCATTTCATAAAATATCATTGTTTATTATTATTATTATTATTATTATTATTATTATTTTATTATTTTTATCATTATTATTAATATCATTATTATTATTATTAAAATTATTACCATGGCCATTCTTTCTTTCCTGTTTTATAGAATTGAGCCACACTATTTGTGCTTGCGTTTTTTTCCCTATTGAAGGAAGAATATTAGCTTGCAATTTCTCCTTTTTCATAAACATGTCATCTTAATTGAAGCAAAAAAAAAAGTTCAAAGCTTTTTTTAAGGATGAATTTATAAATAGCTATGCTACTTTAAAGCTATAATATAGATGAAAGAAAATAAGAAAGAAAGAAAGAGGAAAAGGAAGAAAGAAAACAAACTGAATGGATCTTTTTTTTCCTTTTAAATAGAAATAAAATATCATTTTCATTAACAATTATATTATCAGTGCAGTAAAATGTTATCATAGAGAAAAAAAGTAAATGAAGAAAGGGAAATACAAAATGGAAATGAAAATTATTCCAATAAATTTGAATATATTATCAAATATGAAATTCAATGAAAGATTTAAATGATAAAATTTAATTAATTTAATATTAACAAAAAGTCGCATTTAATCAATTTCCGTCAAGTACTATCAATAAAATTAAGTGAATAAAATGTTGAAATGAAATGAATAAAATTCGTTGTAAATGAAAAAAAATTTCTATAAAATGCAAATGAAATGGCGAAATTTTTAGTTTAAATTCAAAAAATTAATAAAAGATAGCATCAAATGATAAATGTATTTGCATAAGGATTCTATTATGTTTCATAAATCGTCCTAATTAATTAATTAATTAATTAATTAATTCACTCATTCATTAAGCTTTAATATTATCATAAGGATTCTATTATGCTTCATAAATCGTTCTGATTAATTAATTAATTAATTCACTCATTCATTAAGCTTTATTATTATCGATCATTAATTATTTCATGTTTAAATATTTTTATGTTAACATTTTTTCACTTTTTTTTTCTTTGATAATTTCTTATTTTAAAGAAATAATTTAAAAAGAGTCAAGATTGATTGGTGTAAGAGGATGAAATAAATTTGATTAGTATTGGTGACATTACATTCTTGTTCAACTCTATAAATGGTTCTGAGTACCATGAAGTGACATTTTTTTTTTTTTTTTTTTTTGTGCAATCCCATAATAATCCATTAACGCTAAATTGGATGTAAATAAAATCTATTTATTAATTTTGACATATTTTGCAAATAATTCAAAGCATTTTTAAATTTAAAAGTTTAATAAATTCAAAAATATACTTAAAATATCGTATTGCTATGAGTGAATTAAATTAATAAAAATGCATCGCATAGAGTGAATCAATGAATTGAAGCTTTAGAAAATTGAATTTCAATAAATGCTTGAAAATAATAGAAGAAATGCTGAAGTGGTAATCAGGTTAATCCGGTTTGCTTTAGAAATATATGAGTGATGATGGAAGTTTTCGTCCTCTTACAGATTGCTAATTGTTACAATTATCACCAGGTAAATGATAATTTTGATAATTAAACTAAACAAATAATTATGATATTAGTAAAATGAGGAAAATAGAATTTATTAGAATTATTTAATAAAACTATTAATGTTATATTTTGTATCAGTTAGTGATAACATTGTTAATTCATTCATTTCTATCAAATGAACAACTTTGATTGTGATAATAATTCAATTTAAATATAAAATATCATAAATAAATTTAATATGGCAGTAAAAAGGAAGAATTTTGAAAAATATGAAAATTGATGATTGCTCAATTTCAATAATTGCCAATATTGATTTGAACGTTAACTTAATCAGTACAAATTGTCATTTGTGCCATTTTGGGGACAAGTTCGAGGTCATATATCCACCATGTTAGAAAATGAAATAAGTAAATAAATGAAAAAAGCATTATACAGAGAAAATGAACACTATAAAATTAAAATGAAATTCAAAGAAAAAACGAATCAACACAAATTTTAGCCGAAAAAAAATCGATCTAATTAAATAGTTAGTAATAAAAAAAACTCCCTCCGTTTAAAATGACTGTGAAATTTTTATGAAAATTTATACCATCATTAATTTTACTTGAAAATGCTAAAAATAGTCGAAAATTAGATGAAAATTAAAAAAAACTAAAAAAAGAAAATTGAAAAATCATTTTATTCACAAATATAATTGTTTTATTCTTTAGTAAAAAAGGAATTTAAAATTAAATTTTAGAACGTAACAATAGATATTAACGAATTTAGATTTTATTTTAATTTTGAAAATATTCAAAATTAAAAAAAAAAAGTATGAAATTTATACAAATCAGAATGTGTATTATTGATGAAATTTCTTCGTATAGTACTGATAATATGATAATAAATCATTTTACCTATAATGCTGTGATAATGACATTTGTTGACAGTATTATTGCTGATTTAATCCTACGATGGAGCAAAACTTTACATCTAATCAGCAGAATTCATCTCGTGATGAATATAAACATCAACAATAAATAATAACTATACATTGATCTCATAAAATATACTAATTAACAATATCAACAATTAATTTCACTCAAATAAAATATAATAATCAAAATTCAAAAGTTTTGTAATCTTAAAATTAAAATTAATAAAAACAATTGGAAATTTTTCATTTCTGTTTTCTTCTAATAAAACACTAAACATTGTACTAATTTAAATATTTTGAAAATATTTTTATTTCAATTACTATGATTAAAATTGTCATCGAAAAGATGTCAATAAAAATGAAACATTTGAAATGAAAGAATATTTTAACAAAAATAAAATTTTTTTCTCTTCCCCCCTTCCCCCGCCTCCTTTTAACATTCCCGGCCTTTTCCGTTTCATCTCCTTTCTCGTACTTTTTACATTTACATAATGAATTGATTATTTTAAATGAACAAATATTCACAAAAAAAAAAAAGAAAATGAAATACATAACGATTAATTAAAATTCGAATTAATACATTGCTATTTTTCATTATTTTTATTATATCGATTTTTTTTTTTTAAATATTATTTCCTAATTGTTATTTACTCTTTTTTTTTGAAAAGTTGTAAAAAAAAAAGCTTAAAAATTTTTAAAAGAATAAAACTAAAACTATATGAATCTTTGATCTTTTGGATTAAAATGAACCATAAGAATGTTTACTTTTCCATATTTTTTCATATGTTTGATATTGGAATTTCCATTTTTTTCTTTTAATTCTTATTGTATAAAATTTACAAAATTGTAAAAAATTATAATTAATCCAAAAATTAGTATTAAAGGATAAATTAACATTAAATTATCTCTCTTCTTTTCATCATTCTCATTTATTACTTACAATTCATTTTATAGTTTATTCATATCACTTTTTATATGTGACATATGATTGATATATTAGCATAGCTTATCGTTGACAAACATTAGCTGCTTGCTATCTCTATCATTTATCTTTGATTCGATTTGTTCGCATTTTAATTTTTGTTAGTTAGAAGTAAAAATTTCAACAAAACGTAATCTTTTTCAATTTTAAAAAATAAAACTTTAAATAATTTAAAAATAACAATATTTCGGCCAAAAAAAAAAGGAAAAACATTAATCTATCTTTGAATAAATTAAATATATCAAACATCAAAAGAATATAGCAAAAAGATTACAATAACTCAAAATTTTTACCTAAACAAAAGTTGACCTCAAATGACCCCATTTTTATCTTCTCCTTTTTCTTTCTATGCAATGATTCCATGCCTTTTTTTTTTTTTTTAATCCTCTCACTATCTTTCATCATTTATCAATTGTCCCAACATTTTATCTATTTGTCCTTTCG
>NW_018108658.1:0-2138 GCF_000183805.2 Loa loa | reverse complement strand
AAAATTTACGTATTTTTTTTTTTTTTTTTTTTTTTGCGATTGGATAAAAAGGATATTAAATAAGCGTGTATTGTTCAATATTATCCAAAGATTTTTCGAATTTTCAACCAATTGTCGTTGATTGTTTTTTTTTTTTTTTTAATAAAATATGTGAAAGTCAAACTTTTTACTTTTAATTTATTAACATTGTCATGTTAATCATTACATTACCAATGCTAAAGACAAAGTAATTGATTAAAGATCAGAAAGTGGAATTTAGATTTGAAAATTTAAATTGTATTGAAATTTAGATTGAAATAGAAATTGAAAAAAATCGGATTTAAAATAAAATTTGAGATTGAAAATTTTAAAATTTAGGATGAAAATTTAACAGAATTTATCCTTTTTTTCTCAATGAACAATAGAAGAGATGATAGGTTGAATGACAACGACAACAATAAAACAATGACCTAATTCGCTTCATTTTTCAAATTAATTACCTGCAATTGAAAAGTTATTTACAAATTTAGGGACTATTGTAAAATGACAAAATTAATTTTATTTTGCATATTTAATTTCATATCTTTATTATTCTTACATTTATTTTGTATCCTTACTATACCTACTTTTACTCTTATAACAGCCATTTTAAAAGTTGGATTTAAATTTCGATTCAAATTTTATTAATGAATGCTACACTTCAATGATGTAAAACTTTTTGAAACAGTAAACTTACTGATGTAAGCTTTTTAAGCCTTCATTTAATACTTTTCAAATTTTGCAAGAGATTTTTCCTTAAGCCTTCCGTTATGTTTTTAATTTTTTTAAAATCTTCCTGCCCGTCCCTTTATACATTTCAAAATCTTTTAAATAAACATTTTAACAAAAGTGTAAAATATAAAATTTAGAAATGATTCTATTTTTGGTTAACAATAGGAAAATAATGATAGTAAGAAGACGGGTAAGTAGTGAAATATGAAACTAAAGCTTAGATGTAATTTAAACTAAATTATGAAAAATATAAATTTAAAGTGGTCCATCCTTTACAACAAATCTTTTCACACAAACTTTTTTCTCAATAACTTCGCCTCGTTTCGTTCATTTTAATATATTATTAAAAATTTGCATAATAAATCAATATGGTGATGTAAAAAAAGAAAAACAAAAATTTGATAAATTAGTAAATTGATAATTTGAATTTGTGCTACTGATATCCTGAATTAGCAACTAATTCCAGATATTCAAATGAATCATTCTAGAAGTATAAATGAGACTTCATTTTCCTTTTTGACTTATCTAAAGATGAAAATGGATTCTATCTTATCATTTAGAACAAAATATTATAAAGCTATTTTATGATATTAGTTAACAAGTTGACAAGAGGAATGTAAAAATTTTCATCATTTTGTCATCAATGCAACTATCAAAGTTAACAATTAAATTACGTTATTTTACGAACACGTAATTATGCTAATTTATCATCAATATAATGTCACATTCAATATATTGTTATGTTAGTTTGCCATTAATATAACATCAAATTTAATGCATAATTACGCTAAGGAAAGAAAGAAAAATTAATTTCAGCGAATGAAATATACGAAATTGAAGTGGTTGTGATTTGAAAGACATAAGATAATGGAATGAAAGATACTTAAATGATAAGTGATAAGTGAAAAATGTATGACATGAAATGATAAGTGAAAAACAAATATATGACATAAGCCATCATATTCGAATCACATTTAGCATCAAACAATACTACGAATTGTAATTAATTGTTCGAGATTATATAAAAGACAAGAAGAATGAAATTAGTGGTACAATTTCATCGATGATATTCAAAATGATCGTTAATGATGGTTATGTTGGATCAATTCATCCGTGTATGCACTTTACCGGTTCCTTTTTCAAAAAAATTAAATGAACTTTCGTGAATTGTGGATGACATTTTCAAGTATCCCAATAATTATAATTTAAATTTTGAATGAACAATCGATTCTCCATAATTGATTGATGATGATGATGATGATGATGATGATGATGATGATGATGATGATGATGATGATGATGATGATGATGATGATGATGATGATGATGATGATGATGTATATGATGATGATGATGATGATGATGATGATGATGTATGTGATGATGAT
>NW_018108657.1:23553-42381 GCF_000183805.2 Loa loa | reverse complement strand
GAACGAAGAAACCGAGGATACACGATGTGTGGTGTACGTATGTATGTATATATGCCGAAAAACTAGGGCTAAGTGCCACCGTTCATGAGGGGACACATTGGACTGCGGGTTATGGGCATTGAACAGTTCAACTCTAAGCCATGAGCTCTTTCTAAATCGTTAACTGATGATAATATAGTAAGCAGATCAGTGTAGATGTACATTAATCAAAGTACAGCGGAGTTATATTTCACTTTCAGCCATGCCAAAGGGAATGGATTATCCGCATTCCGGATCGTTATGTATCAAACGGAGCAGTAGCTCGGAAGACAATGGAACTCGGAGAAATGAATCTTGAAGTGGAGCTGGAAGATGAAGACCAGGAATGTATACATCACTAATGTCAATGTGTTTCTTGAAATTCATTCATTATCAAAAGGGAACTGATAAGCAGTATACACAAACGATGACTAATGAGAGCAGCAAGTATCTGCACTAGACAGTAGACACCTTTGTATTAGTGAATGGAAATTTTGGTTTAACTAATTTTCTCTGTTACGAAAGAAAAGTGAAACGGAGGCCTAGTTACACTGTTAAAAAGAGTACACTGAAGATAGCGCGTGCTTAGATAGAGTTCAACGATTAATGCCCAATTGTAATCTGAATGCTGCTTATCTGGAACTTCATTTCATGCCAACTTTATTTTTTTTATTGCACAAATAGAATGGACTGTAACTCTTATTCCTGTTGTTGAATATGTTTTAATTATATTTAGGGGATACACCGGTTGCCCCGACAAACAGATTTCCCCTGCCTTGACATGCATTTCAGTCTTCCGCATTCAGCAAATTATTGATATAATTCTCAATTTGCACTTTAATTTTTGTTGGTTTTGAAATAATTTTCCGCCTCATCCTTTTGTAAATGCTATCCCGAGATAGTGTCACTAAAATTAATAGTGAATCTATTTAGAAGTCACTCGGGAAAGTACAAAAATTAGATCAACGGCTTTACAGCTCTCTTTTCTTGCAAAATACATTTGATAAAGGACATTGTGTAACACAGTTCAAGTTATTTCTAACGGGATTATCTTCCCTTCTCAATCATAGATTAACTTTTACCACTTCTATACCTAAATAATGAGTTTTTCCGTATAAACGAATAAATTTTTTTTCGAACATTGTTTTCCGGATGGATAATTTCCAAAACATTTAGGATGGTATCAGACTCGGAATTTTAAGTTTACCAATTCGGAAATAAATTTTTTAAGTAAGGTCAAACATTAGTAACTTTAGGTTTTTAGACAAGGTTCAAAATTTACTTACTTAACACAAGGAAATAATCGGTCGAAATCAGTAATTATCAAATAGACGCACTACTCTTTTCGTTCGGCTATAGCTTAGATTTTATCCGAAATATTTCGAAATCAAAAAATTGATGATGGATAACAGTGCTGTACGGTTTGAAACGCCGAATAGTTATATTTAATTATGTCACCTTCAAATCTTCATAACCATCTAAGCGAGTATGTATATAGATCAGTAATATATCCTACCTACAATCGAAGTTCCAAGATGCAAAAATCAAAAATTTACCACTATGTGATATTTTCACTTTCCGTTAAAGGTGTATTGAATGACCATGTATCGCGGTGTATTGGGCGCAGTTGTCGCACTGCTGGTGTGCGTGTCGCACAGTGCAATTATTCCACAACAGCATACCGGCATTCAAAGCTACAGCGTATCATTTTTAGAACTTCACACGATAGCAAAAAATTAACGCTTACTTCCATATTTAGCACTGCCTTCGGAGAACAACCACTGAATTTCATGTTTTAATTGCAGGTAACTGGGAGGTTGTTTTGTGGTACTCAGCCAGCTCCAGGCGTGCGAGTTAAATTGGTCGATGATGATTTCGGTAAGTTGGTCATTGTGGGGATAGTACTATAGTTTCTGTTACATATTTGTCAAAACCTGTGGATGATGAAAGATATCCAATGTTACTCTACCAAGTGAGGTAGAATTTCTGGATCAGATGATAACGCACTAACAGAAGAGTGAAATCGGAATAGAAGGTGGAGGTGATTTGAGGATAACTTCAGGATCGGACCCAGCACTAGATTCTACTCGGATTTCACTCCCTCTGTTAATTTTAGATAATGCTATGATATCGACCCATTTTGGAAAATAAGAGGATGACTTCAGGATCGGATCCAGACGACGAATTGGATGCAGGTTATACCGACGAAAACGGTTATTTCCAATTGTCCGGCGATACACATGAAATGACAACTATTGATCCCCATCTAAAGATCTACCACGATTGCAACGATGGCGTTACTGTACGTGTGCTTATTTCTTTAACTATTGCACATTAGTTCTAATTCCTAGGTAATTAGTTATTAGACTTATCGCTTTCACAGGAACATGTTTATTCACTTCGTCTTTCATTTAGTTTCCACTTATTTTTGAACAATACTGATTGATATCATATAAAGTTACACAGTTCGTTTGCTGAATATACTGATAGATAGATGAAAGACGGTCCAAAAAAATCCCTGGATATACTAAAGATAATTATCTACCAGAAAGATTTGCACAAAGTGCTTATGCTATCCTAATACTGCGGTTGCATCAAGCAAGTTATTATACTTTCTTAATCCCAACCGCCGATTTTAACTCATACATATATATATATTTGAAGCCATGCCAACGACGCTGGAAGTTCGAATTGCCGAACCACTACATTACGAATCGTAAAGTACCGCAGAAGGTCCTCGATATTGGTACGTGGAACCTGGAAGCCATAATGCCTGATGAAAGCCATGACTGCATCCACTAATAATGCAGCGAGCAAGCCAACAGAATTGTTTCTGAAACTGCGATCCTTCTTCATATAGTTAATTAATCATGATGTACTCAGAATGACAATCTGTCCAGTTTCCACTATTTCCAAATTTTCTCAAGTATTCCCATCCATCAAAATAGGTTTATAATCTTAAAACACCAAATTTCAGAATATCAACATTTGACACGTATTTGTCTGGAAGATTGGCATTTCAGACAAACAAAATTAGAAAATTGGGAATAAGGAACCTTCTAAAACTTCAGTCTTGACGTGAATTATTTTCTGCCATAGCTGATAATTTATTATCCCATTCCCACAAACTAAATTCCTTTTCCATTATATATCGATGTGGCAGGAGGAAGGATGGGTGCAGAAGTCATTCATCGGGTCAATATTTGAATCCTTGCGACCAGAATTCATCTCTTTCTAATCTTCTGAGGATCCAGAATCGGCTGTCAACACAAGCTTTCGTCTTTTTTTTTTGTCCGGGCCAAGTTAAATGGCTTGTTCATGCAGTTTGTACTACAACATTTTATGAATTTATAAGCATTTGTGTGTTAATATGTGTATCGCATAAGTATAATTTGGAATATAGTTTGTGTACATCACACCGGTATTTTCAAAAAGGTTCTATCAGTTGACATTATGTTCCCGTGGCGAGTGTTTCGAAAACACTTTGAAGTGAACAGAAAAAGGACAGGACGGTTTTTCTTCTTTTCTGCAGGGCTGCTTCCTCTGCATACCACTTTCAATTACCCATATTTCCATGACACTCTGCACCTATTACTAAAACAGATAGCGCAACCGGTTACTCATCTATACCGGAACCAACGACTTCCAGATGAAACGGTGAGCCGTGGTGGTGTTTGCAGGCCAATGCTCTTGTGTATCACGTTGAAATTCGGTTTGCTTCAATGGTTTCTGCTTGGTTTTGTTGTGTACTTTGTTTTGCCGGAGTTGTTTTAGATGGGTTGAGTTAGTGAGATGAGATATGCAAGAGATGCAATTTACCTTTTGGTGCTTCCTATTGAAAACGTTACTACAGAAATCCTAAAAGATCTCTGTGATCTGAGACGGTTACCGAAAACGAACCATCTCCTACTTTTCTCGAATTCGTTTTAAATATTATCTGGGGTACGGAAATCTTATTTGCTAACTATACCTCACGTTTTCATTATTTCATTTAATCATGGAATACGGATGATTAAATGGCATCAAATGAATGGAAGAGTACTTTGGACAAAGTCATCTTGTTCCCACCATGGTCGCTTCAAGGTCATCGACCTTATCTCCTTGTATTCCTTGTCTCCCGGTGCTGTTGTTTGTACCACTAACTTACTACGCTGATGTAACTTATAGTTTCTGTGTTTTTTCTTCATGTTTTAAATTATACTTATGGAATAGATGTTGGCTAACTTTCGGAGCGTTGTCATTTGTTCGGATTTTCCTAGAAATCCAGTTTCCAAAGCTACCGTTAGGCACATCTCCTTTTAAGGACCTGGTTTTATTATTTTAGATCCGCCCAGTAAATATGCATGCACGACGTAGTACCTGGAAAAATTACAAAACGTCAGTTAAAGTGCAGAAATAGCGATTTTCATTAGATGAAAATTTCTGTATTGTTAACTGATTGATGCTTCTAGATAAAGCGTGATGGAGGCGATAGCGGAGCACGATTTCAACGCTACAGCTGAGGATGAACTTAGTTTCCGAAAGAATCAGATTTTAAAGGTTAGCTAATTCAGGCTTTTTAATATGAATTGGCTGCAAAAATTTCCGTCGTTTTCAAGAGAGACATGTTCAGGTAAAAGTCTGTCGAACCCACACCGTGACTCAAACTTGTGAGTGCAACCTTACCAAAAAGTCGACATCAGTTTTGGGCAACTCAGCTGACTTGGACTAACAGTGGGAATATACTGACAAAAGCATCAGTAAGACATGCAGCCGCTTGTTGGACCACGCAGACGCAGACTTTTGTTTCTATGATACATATTAAACAAATAAATTGGAAGCAACTCTATCTTGCAACTTTTTTAACGAGGCTAACAGAGGCTGGGTTTTCATTGGTTTCCTTAACACGCTACATTGATTTGTCGTGCAACTACAGATAGTCCTAGGTAGATCGCAAATGATGTAGTCACTAGTAGTTATTCATGATCTCACTCGTATACTTTCCCGTATTGAAGAGAATCAAGAAAGACTCAAGTAAGCATGAATTTGTTCAAGACTTGAAGTTTTTGCTTTATTCAGTTTTTGACCTGTATTTAAATCGCTTATAAACATTTCAGGTTTTAAATAAAGATGAAGATCCACATTGGTACAAAGCAGAGTTGGATGGACATGAAGGTTTTATCCCCAGCAATTATATCAGAATGAATGAACATGATTGGTTTGTTTTTCTTCGATCACTTAGTTTGCGACTCTTTTTTCTCAATTTACCGCTGTTATTGTATAGGATGACACTGTTTAATGAACATGAACATAATAGCTTGAAATTCTTAGTTTCAAGTTGTTCAATCACGTTTGGAACTATGCTCATGACATTTATGTATGCAAAAATAAGATTATGAATACTTGGAAAAGCAAGAATTTTGATACCTCGTGATCGTAGTCGTATTTGGAATACATGTTATCACACATTATTCCTTTTTTTTTGGGTATCTTGGGAAAATTAGTCGTGCAGATGCAGAAGCATTGTTGTTACGATCAGGAAATAGTGATGGTGCATTTCTTGTGCGACAGTCCGAGAGCTCTCCTGGCGATTTTAGCATTTCTGTGAGGTTGGTGGCCCACTTACCATTTCTTTGCTTTTTCTGCGTTGACAAAGATTAAAATATTTAAATTAATGAAGGGTTATTAAACAAAGGTTATAGACCATGCCTCAGGGTTAATGTTGGTTGGGGTGATCGTTTGGAAATGCAACGAAATGTTGAAGCTTATCTAGTTGAAGTCAACAACGACTGGCATTATGATATATATTGATGACGTTGTTTAGTTGTTGGGGAAACATTTATGAACGAGCTTATTGAGACCGATTACCAGCCTTAGCCTGTTTTATATTTGTCCTATGTTCTTGCACACGAATATTAGAATAATATGGGGGAAAAGAGTCGCAGATATCCAGTACATCCCATGATTTTTTCTTATTTTTCCAGAATAGCGCCATACATACCGCTATAGACTATCCATTACTAATCAGGTAATGTTCAGAAAAACGGATGCGTTTTTTTTCTGCCAGCTTTATATTTGCAACTGAAAAATTTTTCGATATCCATTCATTTAGCATAACCTACTGAGATGTTTTAGAGTAACCAGGATGATCGAAAAAGAACTAATTACTTTTATGATTCATTTAGTTTCACCTGGAGCCTTTAATTTTATATTTTATAGGTTTCAAGATTCGGTGCAACATTTTAAAGTGCTACGCGACAATAATGGCAAATATTACCTTTGGGTGGTGAAATTCAATTCCATTAACGAATTAATAAATTATCATCGGTGAGCGTGCAGTTTATTAACATTAACCGTTTGGGTATTAATAAAGTGGCCGCTGTATCTACTCCATAATTTCTTGCTTTATATCACATTATCATTAACTCATATCTGTTCCGTACTTCTTCACTTGCTTGTGTTTTAAAAATATTTTTTCCAGCTTATTGTCCTATAATTATAATTTAATGGACTTTCCCTGGCGAGCCAAATAACCAAGCCTTGGAAAGGACGACTGTCAGGTACTGGAATTACAAGGAAACAAACTGCGGACATGTATTTCAGATCGGCATCCGTTTCTCGTTCGCATACAATTTTGCTTCAAAATATGGATAGCGTGGCAGCTCAAGGTACTCATTTGGTGCAGGCCATGTTTGATTTTAAGCCACAGGAAGAGGGTGAACTGGGTTTCAAGCGAGGAGATATTATTACTGGTAAATAGTACATTTTAATATTATTTTAGATTAAAACATTATGTCCTTTGCTTAGTTTTTGGAATTCAAAACACGTTTGGCTAAAATTAAAAAAAAAAAGAAAAGAAATTGCGAGCTTTTAAAGAAAACTGAAACACTGTTTCAGTAACAAATCGGGAAGATGAAAATTGGTGGGAAGGTACGTTAAACGGAAAATCGGGCATGTTTCCAGCAACTTATGTTTGTCCATTCAATAATTCTACAAGTGCTCATTAAAACAATCCTATTTATATCCAGAGGGATGCTGCTAGTTTGTTTATTCATTTTTTCCCTGAATAATTTCTGTTAAACACTCTTTCGATTTTAGGACTATTGTCCCTAATCGAAGCTGCTGTCTTCATACAATCCTAGATTTCAGAACCTTTGCGTTCTTGCCAAGGTAATTTCAGAGCATGATTTTCAAGGGCTTTACTTTATGACAGGCAGGGAATAGTCCTAATAATTTTTATGGCATTGTTGTGCATTTTGTTTGTCATTAGTTGCCATTTATGCTAGTTTCTTCTACCGGCTAAACAAATTGATCAGTAGCCGAACCGCAGTCTTCTGATGGATAGCTCCGATGGAGGTCTAAACTTTGTACATACGTTATAAGCAATTAAACTAATGGTTTTAGATAAAGTTGTGGTCTTTTAAAATTCGAATATGACCACATGAATACGTTTCTAAAGTATCCAATTTTATCTGCATACAAATTTGTTTTGGATTTGTGTATGAGAACAAATCGTTTCTGAGAAGTAGAAAAGCTTGCCTTCGACATTTGAATATGATGAGTCTTGTGTAATTTACTTTTCATTGGGATTGTCGTAGTATCCTAATATTAGATTAAGAAATCATGCAGTTTAGCTTGATGCTAAATAATGTCATACTCAACGATAATTTTGTTATCTTACTTTTATATCTGTCATTGTATTACGGACTATTCAGCTTACCATTTCTTTCACTTTTTAAAAGTATCATTTGTTGTTTACTTTATTTATTGTTATATGTTTTCTTCGACTGTCATGTTGTTCCACTTCAGAATTTACTTCTTTCGAAATGGCTTTTTCATCTTTTTTTTAAGGAAAATATGTCATGTGCAGACAATATCTGCCTGCCATTCCGTTTTACTCTTCACTATAACAATTTTCCAAAATATGTCGTCCACCAAATACTCATAGGTTCCATTACTTGACTGTTCCTTTTAAATATTTCTTCTTAGCTCTTGCAATTCTTAGGGAAACGTCCTAGGTAATCTTGTGCAGATTTATGTGAAAGTTAAAAGTAGAATTAAAATTTTATTACTATACCTCCATATTGTACAGCTTCTTTGTAAAAATTATGCTAGAAATTGTACTGATTTTAGATAATATGGAGGTGTAATAATAATAGTCATGAAATCCTGAATGTTAAAAAAAAGTCAATTAGCGCTACTCGAAAATAAGAGTGAATGAAGGAAGAAGTCAAGCTTGCTAAAGAGAAATGAGGGAAAAGGATATTCTTTCACTGGAGATAAAGGCAAAAGAAAAATGCATGGTTTGCCAAATAAAATCTTTGCTTTGGTTTGAACAAAACATTAGGTTCGTGCAACGATTTTTCCTTCATCGCATAACAAATCTCATTTTTGTCGTAAATGCAACCATGTTCTCAAAGTCCCAGTCATTTTCAAATTATACCATGTGTAATACTTAATTTGTTCTCTCTGGTTCTCCTAATAAGGTTTGGAAGTTCGTTGTTTGGATGGTGAAAATTGAATTTGTAACACCACCGGTGTTTTTTTTTGCCGTTTTTTCTTTCATGGTTGGTGTTTTCAATTCTACATTTACACGATATTTTAAATTTTTTTTCAATTTATTTTGGCCCACTCTATAAAAGCTAATGGGTTCAATCAATACCGTTAAAGTGTTATTTTGAGTATGCAAGTTTTCTTATATATTTAACGATTTCTGATTGCAAAATCTTTCAAGGTTTGTAAGGAAATTGAAATAGGCAGTTTTTGTAAGTGTCACATTAGTCTTGTCAGCTCAAAACATGCGGCTCATTCGCTTTCAAATATAAATCTTAAAAAAAGCTCATTTTTAATATCAGTCGAACAAATGGCAGTCCTCCCCGAGATTTATAAAACTTTCTAGGAACTAAATTTCTTGTGGGGTCATGTTTCTTGATTGTAGATTTTTGCCTGAAATCCACAATTAAAGAATTTTCTTGCATTGGTATTGATGTTCTGTTTTCTTGTTGTGGATATTATTTTTATTCAAATAAAAGTATTATGCTGTAATATGCTGTTGAAATTTACCGCTAGCTTTTTGGGGTCTCCAAATTTGCACCGGTAATATGTGGTGTTGGGACTATTCATCTTACCTTATTTACTTCCATTTACTAGCTTATGGTACTTCCATTCTACTTATAATTTCTATGTTTCATCATTCTTGTAGTTTTCGTTTTTATGTGAAACAGCTCCTTCCAAAACGAACTTTTAGCGAAGTATTTGTTGACCGATAATGAGATGAAGGCTAAAGTCAATTGACGTACTGGAATGTCCGCTGAATTAGGATTGCAGCGGTACGATGTTGATAGTCCAAGGTATATATGAACATGCAAATTTTTAAGTCATTTCTAAATTTACTATCTTATGGGGGTAACGTGGTGCAAATTTTTGAACTTTTCAGAAGGGAATCTGCGAATCTTATTGTTTCATATTACTGTAATAGAGATATTGAAAGCGAGTAATTTCAGAACCTCACGTAGTTTTCTGCGCTTTTCGAATTCAGTTTCGCACCGTAGACAGTGCGAAACTGAATTCGTTTTACAACTGAAACTTGGCTCAGCTCTTTACTTGAACATGTTTTAGGTGGGATCAAAGTAAATTTTTGGGTCGTTTGCGTTATTTTATAACGATCACTGATCCGCTGAAAGCATTTGCTAGCCAGGAAACACTTCAAGATAGCAAACGACTGCTGGATTTATACAAGTTTGAAATTTCTAACATTAAACCAGATCTTGACAATTTTCTCAAAGATGTTTGATGGTCAAATGACAAGTCTTTATTCAGATGAGCGACAAATTATACAATGCTAATATTTCATTAATGGATGAAAAGACCTTTTAAATAACTTTGTACTTTGTGTGTTTAATTTTAATGTGTAAACGGTTATATGTGGGAATTAATCACTCGCTAATTTTTTGCTTGTGGTAAACAGTTGATAAGGATTTTTAAATCATAAATTAATCTGTTTCGATCCTACAGAATCTTTTTTGATAGAGCTGGCAAAGAACCATATGGTACCACTGTGAAAGATTTGCAACGCGCTCAAGCCTTTTATGGTTCAGCCTTTCATCCGGACACTGGCCAGCTGCAAACATTACCGGGACGTATGTGTGCCAATGCTTGGGGTGGTACATTCCTTTGCGGAGCAATGATGCTGTGGTACAAGTCAGTGCACGCATGTTTTGGTAGGATAGTAGAGGATTGGTTGGGTTTCACTGACGGAATATTCTTGAGTGGGATGCAGCTTGTATGCCCATAGGATCATCAAGTAGATTTTCAGAGACAGAAAGGAAGTTGGAAGTAGTCAAGGAAGCTGGATGAGTGTAAATCCATAGATTTGACTAGAAGTCGTTTTCGATTCATGTCTCCAGAACCACAACTATAACCTTTGTTTAGGAGTACGAGAGCCGTAATTTTCTGGCAGTGGGCTAATCAGTCCTTCAATGCACTTGTCAATTATACCAATCGGAATGCGCAAAGTCCTCTGTCGAAAAGGTTAGTTTTCTGGATTTGGCCATAAATTTTCCAGGTTCATTAGGCCCGCACTGTGAACGTATCGTTACCTTTCCTTTTCTTATTTTTTCAATATTTTAATTGGAATATCAAGCTAAGGGTCGTACATAGATATCTGTACTCTCATGATTGTTAATATGATATCTAATAATATTATAACTCAACTTTTGATGTCTTTGACATTGATTTGCAGGGATTTATTGGTTGCTTACACCTCAGCGGTTGCTGGTGCACTTGGTGTTGCTGTAGGCTTGAAGAATTATTTAGTAAAGGTTACTTACTTTTACATAGCTATTCCTCTAACTCAGTTGAGGACTTTTTGCTTATTTCACATTTGCAGAAATTTAAGGCCTTATGTGATAGAAGGTCAGAAGCTTGAATATATGTATATGTCTCTGCTGAAGCTTCCAAAGATAGTAGAGCTTTTTCAGTATTTGGGCAGTTTTTTAAAATGTTCATTAAATAGTTTCGTAACGCCTACTACTGATAATAGGGCTTTTTTAGCGTGCATTTTCACCACTTTCCCAGCGTTTCGTGCCTTTGGCTGCTGTAGCAGTTGCAAACGCCATCAATATCCCTTTCACACGACAAAAGTATCATATTTTTGATTTCTCATTTTTACTTGTTTATAGAAAACAATGATATTTTGAACTCAAAAACACTCCTTTCTATGAATTTCAACTTTTTCATTTTGAATTTACAGTGAGCTTCTCAGTGGCCTTCCGGTGACGAATGAAATGGGACAAGTAGTAGCGAGATCAAAGGTACTTCTTTTTTATTCATTTCTGATATTTTAATTCGATGAAATCTATACTCGTTTATTTACAGCTGGCAGCATGCAAAGCAATCAGTTTGGTAGTGTTTTCGCGTAATGTTATTGTGGCTCCAAGCATGTGTTAGTTCTGTCCCAAATAAATTTTAAGCCGTCTGCAATGTACCATTAGTTTAATTTTTGTTCTAGCTAAAGAGAGACGCTGAGTGATATTAATGAACCACTTATTATAATGCATTAATGGGAATGTGGGAGTGATGCAGTCTGATTTTTGGACTTATTATTGCAGTGCTAATACCCTTGATTATGAACACTATGGAGAAATGCAACTGGTATACCAATCGCGCCAAATTCTTAAACATACCGGTGCAGCTTGTACTTACTTTCGTCCTGTAAGTATTTACTTTTGTAGTTTGGTCAACTCCATTCCATTTCACAAGCGTTTAATAGCAACGACCGAATTTTGTTAATACCACATCACAACAGGTAATAATAGCGATTGACCAAGTACGTGTTGAATTCGCGATGTTTCACTCGGACGATCGCGCACTCTATAAACATAGTTGCCAGATAAAAATTTTAAAGAAGCTGTGGATTTTGAGTTCTCCAGTATATATCAGAATGGATGCTAAATTGAAAAAAGTACAATGCGAGATAATGATTTTCATTCGGGAAAAGGCTTCAAATTCCCAACACATACTCAGTCGTAATATCCAAAAATTTGAGTCACCAGTTTTTGCAGATATGGATCAATGATACCAGTCGGCTGTGCTCTTTTTCCGCAAATTAAGTATGCTTGTTTTGTTTTTCTGAATTACACGAAAATTTTCTAATATGTGAACCAAAATATAAACTGTTTCGAGATATGAAAAAGTTAGATCGATGAAGAGAATATAGGAGGAGAAAGAAAAAGGAGAGATGCCGGAGAGGCTAGAAGACAACCAGGGTGTAATTAAAATTCTGAATCTGAGCATTTCCAAATCCTTCTTTTTTTTAGCAGTATCAAAGCTACAACACTGATGCAGTACGAGCCAGAAACTTATGCGGAGCTGAAATATCACATGGGCATAAATATGCCTACAACACAGCGTGTTTTTTTCAATAAGGGATTGTGACGACAATTATATACGTTGGCAAATATCTTTTCTTTACAACGAATCAATCCTCAGGAGTCAGTTTCTCAAGTATCGAAAGTTTTAAAAGGTGTTTCCTGTCCTTTTCTGAGGGACTATATGTCTCGTTGCTTCCGGAAATTATTTCTTAGTTCTCAGTTGTAATTTTTTGTATTAACCAAGTTAGCGTATAAAGAATTATTAATAAAAGATTCGCAAAATATGATATGCTTTTTATGCTGCTGTAATACAATACATAATTGTTCTAACACGGGTTAGATGTACAGAACCCGGACTTTTGGCAAGAAGCAACTCAGTATTAATGCAGCATAAATTCGAACATCAGTGAACGGAATACAAGAAAACTAAATTGTTTGCACTGCTTGTTTTGACAGTACAAAGCGTTACTAGTCGGAAAAAAATTTCCTTATAACATCGAATAGTTTTATTTTACAAAAGCTTTTTACTGGAAACTCGATTTACATATTCTTGTTTGATAAGTAATTAGGATAAGTTAATGAATTGCTGCAGTGTTATTTTTGCATGCTTGTAAAAGGAAAATAGTTGTGGGTCCGGTTCAGAATTTACAGACTACAGGTTCAAGTAGACATGATGGTGCGAATAGTAAGGAATACAAGCATGGGAACTCAGTAGGAAATGTTCTCGTGTGTTTTGTATCACGAAATTGTTTTCGCTTCTATTGGTTTAATGAAGTTTTGAAGTTAAGCACCGTAACTTTTTATTCATTACAGACAAGTAACACTGAGGATACCTCAGACATCCAGAACCAAACGAGAAAAGAAAGGTCTAGTGGTAGCCGTCTTGAATTGGATTTCTCTGAAAAAAACCACACCATTACCATTTAATGATCAATTACATAATGTTTCCTCACAACACAAAGAGAAAATATTGTTTGCTACAAAATTTTGATGACCATTTTTATCAGAACAAAGAAGGGAAGATAAGCGTGTTAAGAAATAAAGGCAAGACTGTAGAGGAAGAACACGAGTGGCTTAACAGAAAAGCTTGCTTATTAACTCAATGAATTCACACTGCCACAACATTCGCTGGTGTCTGTCACTTTGTTTGAAATATCGAGTGCCCTATTTGTGTTTGCTTGAAATATCGGATACCTGATATGGATATTCGACATTTCACACAACAAATTGGTAGACAGCAATGAATGTTGGTGGCAGTGTGAACCCAGTGAGTTAGTAACAACTTTATTAATGGATCGACAATTTCAAATAGTTCAACAGATAGCTCTGTTAGTCTTGTTCGAGAAGTTTCATGCCTGTATGTTCCCTAAGCATGCATTCTTCCCACACGAAAGAAATGAGCTACAAGCACTGATTTCCCAAGAACCGCCACATGCACGATAATCAGTAACGCAACATCAATGACAGTCGCGTAATACCTGATAGCGGAGCAAATATGTAATTCAGAGAAATGTTAAGATCGATTCTAGTATTCAATTCTAGCAATCATCCAATCCAGCATACTCTGTTATCGTACTACATCACGACGTCGTCACACTGGACCACTTAGCATCCCTTTACGCTTAACTTTAACGAAGATAAATAGTAGCACTGGACAATTGGACAATTGCTCACGTAGTGTTTACGGTCAGGTTGCACATGGATAGCTTCATCAGTCAGTTCGAATACACATCATAGTGCCTTTCGCTCATCGATACATCGCCCACCATATGTGTGATCGGTAGCGAATCGACTCCTAGCTGTGGCGAGTCAGCTTGCGCTGCAGGATTATTGAACCTTGCAGCGTAGGAGTTAACTTTTACACAGGTCGTTCTGTGGTTTCGTCCGTTTTTGGCTGATTAGTGGTATCGAATTTGTATATTTTTCTAGTTCGAAGACTTGATATTAGAGCGTTAAGCCAATAGTAAGCGCGCCTCAGTAAAACTAACGAGAACGCCCTCTACCATAAATAGTCCATGTTTTCTGAATCTTTTTCGTTGAAAGATTTTTTTTTGTTGACATTAAATTATTTATAGTTGTTCAGAATGTTGACTAACTACTTATGTCCTCAACTAAGTAGTCATTTTTGGCACATAGAAAGCTAAACAGCACGCCTGTAATCACTGCTGATAAGAACTATCTGTTTGCACTGTTTGCACATTAGTTCAAATTTACATATTTATCCGAATTTATACTTTTCACAATTTACTATTCTTATTCTTACGAATTGGTTCCCGATATCTTGACATCCTTCATTATATTTCAGTCGCGGTAGAGTATTATCCTTATGGCATGAATTAAATTGGTCAAGATGTTGGAACATAAATTTTATCTCTGACAGCAGATAAGCGTTTCAAATAGTAAATATAAAAAATATAAAATATAAATAAAAAAGTATATAAGAAAAAATAAAATATAAAATATAAATATAAAGTTAAACTCGTTTAATTTTATTGCTGAGAAATTAAAGTGTGTCTGTAGGTAACGTTTCTGCTTCAGGATCAGCAGCCACCCGTCATTTAACCACACATGTATGTGTGTGCATGTCTATGACGTCCGTATTTGTCACACACTTTTCCGATAAAATATTTATTTTATGCACCATTCCTTTACCTAAGTCTTAGTTTCTACTGTAAAAGTTGTAATACACAAATGACTTGGGAGATGTTGAAGGAGTAAGATTATTTATTTGCATAACGTAATGATTTTTTTTTCTGAATATCTTGGCTCCTTTCCTTGCATAATAGTTATGGCTGGTTTCATTGGCCATTACTTTTACTACTTGATGAGTTCGTGAGTGCAAAAGTTATTCCTTAGCATTATATTGCGCAGTGTTAGTTGATTATGCCTGTCATTGTTGCTTGATGCATAGGTGTTTGCATGTCAGCGTTAATTTTTGGACTGGTATTAATGTTTTATCGATTTTTTGGATTTGTTGAAATTTACGCTAGAGATGTGTTGTCAGAAGGATATGGTAGTGGCATACAAATCCAGGTGTAACATGCCTCTTACTCCGTTCATTTGCATATTATCATGTTTATTTGTCATCAGTTTCATAAACTATCTTTGAAACATATCTGAAAAAGTTAGCATCTGCAAATCTATATTTTTCAATATTTACGGTACTATTTTTCTGAAGGAAATGTATAATCCTTGAATTCAAATAGTTGAAGCTAAATGCTTTCTAATGACGAAACACCATGTTCTACAGTGTTATCCAAAAAATCGATATGATGGCATGCGGTACGGGGTCAGTATAGCTGCGATTTTTACGATTCCATATTGCACACTTTTATTGACTATTGATTACTTCATGAAAAGGTGCAGAATAGAAGTTCCTGGAGATATCACTGATACTATGCAGAACTGCAATAAAATTATTGAATAATTTCAAAATAGTGGGTGCTCGTGCTTAAGAAGATGCTTTTGGTTTTTAGGATCAATATTTTGTTGTGTGATATATTAGGAAGGCTGTCCAGACTCAGTATATGGATGCTGGGGACGGCCCAGTGATAGCGAATCTTCATTTACTGCTCAAAAATTTGGGAGATTCAAACAATGTTTTCTCTGTTAGTAAAGTATATGATTGGTACCAATATTTATTAATATTGGTCTTGCTCACGTTTTTCTTATGATTCTTGGCTTGTTTTCTTCCTTATTTATTTTTGTATCATTTGTGACCAGCTCATTTTATTTCTGTTCAAGTTGGGTTCTTATTGTGGTGTATGTATGACAAGAACATTAGAACGAATCCTAATCACACAGATGTTTAATATCTCTAAGGGTCAGCGGAAACACCCCTATTGTTCTTAATCTCGCGGAAACAGCTGTTCAGCATTGGTACACTTCTGATTTCTTTAATTAGATTAATAGAAATAGGAGAGAGTAAATCATATCCTGTTTACCTTCGTTTTTGCCTCCGATAATTAGTGCTTTCCTTTTCCTCTTCTTTTATATCTATTTGCTCATCACTGCTGTCAGAAATGGATGGAGAGAATTCGCTTTATCGTTAATCAAATGCTATAGTCATTAGCAATGGTAAAGCAAGGAAAAGGTCTGTTCGTTAAATATAGACATGGATGCTATCGTTTTCTTTCCGTAAAAATCTCTGAGGTGGGAATAGCCTGGTGATTTATTCATTGTTTTTTTCCATGTTTATTCTAATAGTGGCTCTATTCATGGGATTGGGAACTCGAGCTTTGACGGTATCACTTAATTATTCAGGTAATTTTTGCATAATTTCAATCCCTGAAGCTCTATTCTAATTCGGAGTGTTGGCAACCAATATTGCAATTGCTCGCAATATTTACATTTGCCTTTGCGTTATTTGATTTGTACTTATATGCAAAGATTTTGCGTTGCGTAAAAAGCACACGTCACTTGAAAAGTTTTATAGGATCAGTGATACTGTTTTTCTCAATATTATATAGGACTTCTGTTTTTTAGTTGGTCGACAAATTACTACTAGAATTATCAACATCGTCATAATTATCTTCATCACTACCGATTTCAGTACTAAATTACCAATTTCGTTGCTACTATCCTTCTATAATACGTCAGAGGCCTTAACTTAATATTCATGGTAGGAAGATGAATGTCTTCATATGCGGCTTCAATGAATACATTTGTAGTTCTCATTTTATGGCGACAAATATCGTTGTTATTTGAAAGAAGAAGGTAAATTTAAATCTACACGCGAGGAATTTTCTATCTTTCCTTTATACACATCTTTACAACCATATATTTTTATATTTAAACGGTTTGATAGAAATCATTGCAGGCATAAATAAGAAAAAAACAAAATGAGTTGGAATGGCACGATGATGTGCGATGTAATGCCAACTATTTCTGAAGACGGTGTTGATCCTCCACAGGTTTAGTAAGATTCCTGGCTTCCATCGTTTGATATTAAAAGGAAATAAATTTGTTAGTATGTCTTCATTGTTTTGCAGGGATCTAGCACAGAATCGGGCGATTTATCGGGCGCGACTGGTGATCAGAATCGTATAGAGCAGTTGATGGTGAATATGCTTGATGAACGCGATAAATTACTTGAACAGTTGCAAGTAACCACTTTCACATCAAAATTTTCCATCTTACAGTTTCGGAAAAAACTTTCAATAGAAGTTGTCAAGACCAGAAATTATTGTTTTAATGTGTCTTTTGTTCATTAGGACGCTCAGCGACGTATCGACGACCTGCAACAGCATGTCAAAGATACCGAACGTGATAAGGAAAGCCTGCGTAGACAATTCGATTTGCAAACTCAGCATATGCCTGGAGTTAGTTTTTAATCCTAAAATTTATGATCTATTAGGTTAGACATTTGTAATATAGTAGAAGCGTTATCAAAATATGCAGTATGCCTCTATGAATTATTGAGAATATGTTTGGTGCGATTTAAATGTGTACAAAATGTGGCCATGTAATTGGCTTTTCCAAAGAAGCTTATGCTATTAACTGTCAGGCCGTTCATTTCAGCCTTCTGTCAAGTTATGATTAGTAGCACCGCAGACAATTGCTTTTTACTTACAGGAATTGCAGTCACTAACCAAGGAACTGGCTCAGTTGCGTGAGCAGTTATTAGAAAAAGATGAAGAAATTGTAGAGCTGAAAGCAGAGCGGAACAATACCCGATTACTCTTAGAACATTTGGAATGCTTGGTAGATGCAGTTTTGTCTGTACTTGTTTTTACACTAGATGTTTTTGTTAGTTCACGGAATACACTTTTTAGTTGAAGTCACTGTGATTGCTAGGTATACGAAAAATCAAATCTTGTAATTTTATGGTTGATACTATCTTTCGTTGACATATTTCTTCCAAGGTTTAAGCCGTGAACGTTGTAGGAAAGTATTTTTAAATAAATTTAAACATTCTACAATTTTTATGTGGTCTTACTTATAGGTTTCGCGACATGAGCGATCTTTGCGAATGACGGTAATGAAGCGACAGGCTCAAAGTCCAGCAGCTGGTGTAAGTAGCGAAGTAGAAGTTTTGAAAGCACTTAAATCACTGTTTGAACACCACAAAGCATTGGATGAAAAAGTGAGTCACTTTTACTTTATTATTTTTCAAATTATTTGGAAGGGAAATTATTCAAAGTGCCATCCAAAAAGAAATCAAAAAAAACAATTTTCCGCCAATTCTTCCTTTTTTCCTTTCTGAATGTAAAGATTGAACGATAAATTAAACTTTAAATGATCATATCTGGGAAATTCAACGAGGCGGAAAATTGTTGTTTAAAAATTCATTCATTACATTTCATTAACATTTGTCATTTTATAATTCAGTATTTTACTAATTTAATAGAATATTTGTAATTTATATTCCAATTATTTACCTTTCAATATTTGCAATTTATATTCCAATTATTTACCTTTTCAATATTTGTAATTTACATTTCAATTAATTTCACCTTTC